>NW_027461688.1:0-300000 GCF_050947455.1 Rhinoderma darwinii
AGCTCTGTAGATGCGGATGGTGACTTTTTCTTATACACTGGCTGAAAAAAGAATACCTTACTAACCCCTGTCTGTGATTCTTAATGCATTGTAGTAATTCAAACAAAACATCACCTGTAAAAAAGAAGAAAGGTATTAGCTTGTGTTACTGTCTTTTTTACAGTCCAAAGTACATGATTAAATATGTGATACAGAAACGTAGCATGAAAGAGGTTTTCCAACATTTATCCTTGTTATTCCCAACTACTCCAATGTTTATGTCCTAGCACATTGACATGTCGTCCATAATGACGTCACCATGGTTAAAATGTCATCAAACAATTTTAGTCTGCTTTAGGGAGTCTTTCGATTGTTGGAAAACCCTGTTGAGCCCAGATGCAAAATCTGGCACTTCCAAATATCACGTAATTGATATAATTCTGTAGAAGTATCTTACGTAGATATAGCACCATTGCTTGGCTGCAACTGCAACCTCTGCACCCACAGCTACATTACTCCTGTTATGTCAACGTCTCTTATAGTTCGACATCAGACCTGCTCAGCCAGATGTAGCCCTCTGACCTCCAATCCTCTTTGTGTCACAACTTTAAATGTTTTAAATCTTAAGGTGGACCACCTATATATGTGTTGTGCCACCATACCAGACATTACTTAATAAATCTTGACATGCTTTGTAATTTCTAAGCCATTTAGACACTTTAGGCCTTATTCACATGAACGTTGAATAAGTCAGTGTGGCGGCCGTCTAAACAAACCTATGTAATTCAATGGGGCCGTTCACACGACCGTTGTTTCAACAGAGCTTGTGAAGGGTCCATGAAAAATAGGACATGTCCAATTTTTTTGTGCTTCACGAATCCCTCCATAGGCTCTAGTCTATGGGGGATGCGTGATAACGCGTCCCACAGGGGTGCAGCACAGATGCACCCCGGTCGTGAAAAATGGCAGTTTTTCACGTTCGAGATATCCTACTCTCGTGTGAATCTAGCGTTATAGTCATAGCTCCGAATATTTCCATGATGGCGGTAGAGAAATTTGAGGCCATGCTCTTATTATACCTTCCTGCCTATGAGAACCGCTTACAAAGTTTTTGAGGTTCACCAAATTAAAGCTATTAAATCACTGGTAGTTATGCAATGCACAGAGAATATACAAGCTAAATATAAGGATCTGCCCTGTTCTGTTAAGGCTTTAAACAGTCTTAGAATTTTGTCATCTACCTTTTCCTGCTATCTCAATGGATTTTAAATGTTTGGACATAAGTAGTCAGAAGCCAGTCATAATGTAATGGCATACCTGACTAATGTCACCCATTTAGTTTATTGGTAGATATACTGCTGTTTTGTGAGTGTATCTTCACAACTCAACATACCTCTGACAGAAGACAATGAGAATGTAGGAAGAAGTAAAACGAGCTATAAATTGAATTATTTTCCGATACGATAAGTATTCCAAATGCTTTTGTGAGTATGTTAATTGGAAAAGGAACATACACAAATATATATTTACCAGGAATATCTTTTTGTATCATGGGAGACATTATGCCTTTTTTAAAACATTGTTTTTATTACATTTCTAAATAAACAACATTAATACAAGCAAATACAAAGTGGCATCTCTTTTGTTACAGAAGATCGTAACTGCATTGCATATACGTAGAAGACAAAAGACAATTGCTACACAAGTGGAGACATAGTAAAACTGGAACTGGTGGCCCACAGATAACAAGAAAGCGGAACAAGGACAGACAGGGCTAGGGGAGGGTATCGGTGGGCAAGTTATCAAAATATGCTCGGTCTAAAGGAGAGTCATGATCCGGTAGGGTGATTAATGGGACTCCTAGGGGTGAGAGATAATTTAGGCCTCTCAAGGAGGGGACATGTAGGCTATTTATGGGTCCTATATCTTCAGGAAGGACTGTAGTAGGGTGACTGAGTGGTTTTGAAGAGAGGGAGGGAGGGAGCTCTCATCCCACCGGCACCCTGAGTGTGATCGCAGAGTGCTGGTGTCTTCTATGGCAGCCGAGGGGCCTAATAAGGGCCCCCAGGTCTGCATGTAGTATATGCCTGTTAGGTCATGCCAGAGGCACGGCCTAGCAGATGCCTGTCCGTTTTACACGGACAGGCATAATACACTGCAATACAGAAGTATTGCAGTGTATTATAAATGTGATCGAAGGATCGCATAGTGAAGTCCCCTAGTGGGACTAGTAAAAAAGTAAAAAAAAGTTTAATAAAAAGTAAAAACAAAAAAGTGAAGAAAAAAATTAAAAACCCACTTATTCCCCTTACAAAATGCTTTATTATTAAAAAACAAAATAAAGTAAAAAAAGTTACACATATTTGGTATCGCCCCGTCCGTAACAACCCCAACTATAAAGTTATTACATCATTTAACCCGCACAGTGAACCTCCCAAAAAATTAAATAAAAAAACAATGCAAAAATTGCTGTTTTCTTTGAATCCTGCCTTAAATTCTATGTACCCCAAAAAGGTGCTATTAAAAATTACTATTTGTCCCGCAAAAAACAAGGCCTTAGACCTTAGACAGCTATGCAAAAATAAAAAAAGTTATAGCTCTTTGAATGAGACGATGTAAAAACTTAAAAAATAGTTTGGTCATTAAGGTCTAAAATAGGCCGGTCAATAAGGAGTTAATCATGTAATATTGCATTCGAGAACAAATCTCTCATAAGAAGAGGACAGGTTGCTTTCAGGAGCTTGCTATCATCTGCTTTGTGGCTACAAATAGGATGCCGGCAAGCTTCTGCTTAGCATAGGAATCCCCTTTAATATTTTTATTGAGAAGGACTTCCCAAAGGGAATTTTTCTCAAATATTAGCCTGTCACAGTACAAATGAGGTAGTATATCTTGGTACTAAAATTTGCTACTGTGGTGCAAGTCCTCCTAGTCCTCCAAGTCCTCCAGGTATACAGAACATCACAAGTGGAAGTACAGCCTCTAAAACAGGTAGGGGAATAGCCAGGTACTGCATGGACTATATGGTTAGGCGCGAGAGGATGTGGAGAAATGAGTCTCTTGTAAGCAAACCACATCAACATGGATAATATGGTAATAATGGAATCTTTTGGATTTCTTGTGCGGTGAGTTTTAGCCTTGCACGCTGTGCAATACTAAAGTTAAGGGCGTGAGGAGAGCAGCATTAAACTATCGATCAGTAAAGGATCATCAGCGACCCATGTGTAGGGTTTCCGTGAAAGATAAGTGTGGTGAAAGAGGGACGACATTGCACTGCAGTGGTGAGGAATAGAGAACTCTCTGCAATTGTAGAATTGAAGGGCGCAATATAAAGTTTATCTGGTGTGACCAACGGAGGGGGTAAAGGAACAGGGGGACAGAAGCCTAAAGAAACATCATGATGTAGAATGACTGTGAACACATTGAAAACATTATACAGGTATTAGCCTACATATCAATATGCAAGTATAAGCAAAAAGATAACAATAAGAATAAATTACTAAAAAAAAAAAAAAAAAGAGGGGGTTGGGGAGGAAAAAACTGAAAATCAATAAAAATTACTCGTAATGTCAATCAGCAACAGCATAAGAGGCGTATGTTGCAAATGAGAAGCAAAAAACTGTATGTGATACTAATCTAGAGTAGCTGATTACATTTAGCTGCACAATGTGGAAAGTCCAGCAAGAAGTCAAGGCACATGCTGGGATGAGGTTGAGCATTTATAGCTGCGTGCTGGGCTGGTCTGCTCTGGGATAGGTACTGGAATGTAAGCTGTGAGGTACTGGGTCTGCTCTGGGATAGGTCATCTGGAGGAGGTGATAGGCTGGATGTGGTGCCTTCCAAACAAAGCTGTGATAAGCATTTTTTCACCCCTTTAAGGTAAAGGACAGTGCGAACCTTGTCATTGGAGATAAATGTAAATTTAAAGGGGAAAATCCATTGGTACATGATGTTCTTCCTCTGCAGAATTTCTAAGTAGGGCTTTAAAGCACGTTTCTTGGCTATGATAAAAGGTGCCAGGTCAGAAATTAGTTGGTACGTGTGACCTTGAAAAGTCAGGGAAGTGGCAGTATGGGCTGCCAACATCAATTCCTACCTGGTGCAGTAGAAATGTAACTTTGTGATGATGTCACGGAGGGTCCCTGAACTTACTTAGCCATCAAGACTTGAAGAACCCTATCCATTTCAAGGCGCTCTGCTGAGATTTTAAGGGAAAGTTCCTGCAATAGCGCCGTAATTGTGGCTTGCAGGTCAACGATGTGCTCGGATAGTTCACTTATACAAACATTGTCCCGGCAGGCTATATTCTCAAAATCCTCTAGCTTGTTCTGGAGTTGCAAGTTGTCATCCCGGTCTTCCAGCAGGTCATACTGGAGTGAGGAGTGGGACACACCATTTCATCCATGCACTGTTTTAGGAGATCTGTTCGGGTGCCCAGCTCCCTAATTTCTTTAATGAGGTCATGAGTAATTTTAGCTGAGGTCTTGTTCAGCTCCATCTCAAGTAGGGCATGGGATTGCTGTAGCAGATTTGTAAAGTCAGAGGCTCTTAATTTCTGCCTGTGTCTAACAGAAGAGCCCTCTAGGAATGAGTGGCTGGGCTCCGAAGAGTCTTGAAGGGTGGACCGTATGGTCTCTTCCAGGCAGTTGAGCTGGCACCATCTTGAATGGGGCCTGTAGACTTTGTTCTAAAGGTATGACAGCGGCCAGACAGTATTGCCAGAAAGACTCCGGCTGGGTTCACACACCCTATTTACGGACGTAATTCGGGCATTTTAGCCTCGAATTACGTCCGAAAATGCGTCTCAAAAGCGTCGACAAACATCTGCCCATTCATTTGAATGGGTTTTACGATGTTCTGTGCCGACGGTCATTTTTTTTACGCTGTCAAAAGGCGGCGCGTAAAAAAGACGCCCGCGTCAAAGAAGTGCCTGTCACTTCTTGAGACGTAATTGGACCCGTCTTCCATTGACTCCATGGAAAAACAGCTTCAATTTCGTCCGTAATGGGCGCAGCGAAAGACGCCTGCACATGCCATTATGGCTGAAATTACGGTGCTGTTTTCTCCTGAAAACAGTACCGTAATTTCTGCCGTAACGGACGCCGCTTTGCCACTGCTCGCCAGGAGTGTAGGGAGAGGTGAGTTGCCTGATATGTGCCCTGTAGAAAGTATACTAAACTACTGCGGCTCAGAGTGTCGTAACTGTGCCGCTATCCAGCTTGAACGCGCACTTTCCCACAAGGCCATATAAATTTTTGACAGATGCAGATGATGGTAACATAAATTATATGATCAAATAATTTTAAAGCACGAACAATTACTGGTGGGGGGAATTTACATTGGTCAGAGCCGATTGTTTTTAGTAGAATATACATAACGATTATCATTAACATTCATAATAATTTTTTGTATCGTTGAAGATTATCATTAAAACTTTGACCAGCTTGAGCTATGAAGGGTTCTGGTAGGCGGACATGTTTCACACTATGAAGTGTACTTTTAGTCTTGGTAACATAATTACTTTAGATTGTGTATAAAGTGCACATACATAGTGCCTGCACGAGCATAGGGTGACTAATTTGGAGATTTTTTTTGTATTTCTTAACTACTTTCTCTTGCTTAAGTGGAATAAATTAAAATTATTCCATAACAGCTTATTTGATTTCTAGATAAAAATGTGAATCTCACATTAATACATAAAGGAAATTAATTATATATTGTCAAAAGCATATCTCTATTAATATTACGAATATTACGAATGTAAACAGTGAAAAGTTCTGTACCTGAACTAGGAGAACGGGCTTTAAAATCAAACTTTGTAAGAATACACAGCGCTCTTCCATTCATTACAAACTTGCTGTCATCTGTTTTCTTTAGTGAATACTCTTCCTCTGCCCATCGTAACCACTGAATAATATCATCCCTGCTCCACAGAGATGGATGTATTCCTGAAATAAAATTAGAATGGTGAGTTGTCTAGAGTTACAAAAACAGAAGGGCATACAAAGGAGGGTGGGTACAATAAAAATATGTCCACTTTCCTAGTGTAGACCCTTATTCACTATACAAACACTCTCCGGCCATGCTAAATGTCCTACATGCTGTCATCTAGAGCCTAGCTTCTCAACTCCTGGTACATGTACCCCAGAGGGTACACGCCATGTCCTCTTACTGGGGTTTTAATAGCTGCAGCACAGTGTATGATCATAGCCTTGGGAATACTTTGATGTAATTTATTTAATATTTTAAGCTTTGCTTAGTAAGATTGAGAGACCACTAGAGAATGCAGAAATGCATCTGAGATCACACTTATGCTACATGGTTCTCACAGAGCTGCAGCTCTAGAAACAGAGAAGCCAAGTCTGGCACTAAAACCACTCCCAATACTGTAACTGTGTGTCTTTACCTTTCTCTTAGGCCTCATGCACACGACCATAAAAACTGCCGTAATTACGGGCCCATAGACTTTTATTGGCCACGGGTACCTCCCCGTATGCTTAAGGGAAGGTGCCCGTGTCTTTGAAAAAGATAGAACATGTCCTATTTCAGGCCGTAATTACGGCACGGGCAGCCCATAGAAGTCTATGGGGCTCCCGTAATTACGGGTGACTACGTGTGTGCACCCGTAATTATGGGAGTGTTGCTAGGCGACCTCAGTAAATGGTCACTGTCCAGGGTGCTGAAAGAGTTAAACGATCGGCAGTAACTGTTTCAGCACCCTGGACAGTGGCTACCGATCAGAATATAGATAAAGCTGTAAAAATAAAAATAAAAGAGACGTTCATACTTACCCAGAACTCCCTGCTTCTTCCTCCAGTCCGGCCTCGTGGGATGACGTTACAGTCCATGTGACCGCTGCAGCCAATCACAGGCCAATCACTGGCTGCAGCAGTCACATAGACTGCTGCGTCATCCAGGGAGGTCGGACTGGATGTCAGGAGAGGGACACGTCACCAAGACAACGGCCGGGTAAGTATGAATTTCTTTTACTTTTATTACGGAAAGGGCTGTCCCTTCTCTTTATCCTGCACTGATAGAGAGAAGGGCTGCCGATTAGTGCAGTGCAATTTTGCAGCCAAAAACGTGCCCGTAAATACGGGTGGAGTACGGGTGACACCGGACCCGTATTTACGGGCACGGGTCCGTAAATACTGGTGCAATGCGGGTCGAATACGTGTGACCAAGGACCCGTATTTACGCCAGTATTTACGGGTGGACAAAAATATGGTCGTGTGCATGAGGCCTTACTCAGGCTCTCCTGTTAGGCACAGGCTGAGATTAAGAACCTATGGCCCTCCTCCACCCCCTCTCCTCTTCTTAGACTTCTATGGGCAGAAGTTGTAGCCTGATCCCCCAGTGAAGCCGAAAATCGACGGATATTAGCAGTGGATTAAAAGTGAGAGATTGGTTTTAAGAGGCTGGACGAAGAGAAAAGTTGGTGTAGGTGGAGAAAGAGGCATTTTGCTATAAAAGATATCTAAGGCTATGTTCACATCTGCATTGTGACATTCTGTAATGCCAGAAGCAATGTTTCCGTTGCAAAACGGAAACCGCCAGCGGCCGACAGAACCCATTGACTTTAATGGGTTCCGCCGGCTTTCCGTCAGTGTGTCTGTGGTTTTACCAGAGACAATAGCGCAGCATGCTGATCTCCGGTGATCTCAGCCGGATCTACGACGGAGACCCCTAACAAAGCCTCCGACGCAGATGTGAACGAGGCCTTACAAAATGTATCATCACTTGTACTTGATTTATGGAAAATTTGGTGAAACATGATGGACTCTAAGTAATGGAAAACATACTAAATAAGTTTCATCCCACGAGACTGCTGCAGCCTGTAATTAGCTGCAGTGGTGGTCACATGGGTTGAAGCGTCATCCCAGGAGGCCGACCCTCTGACGTCATCCAGGCCGGCCTCCTGTGATGACGTTTCATCCATGTGTCCGCTGCTACAGCCTGTGATTGGCTGCAGCAGCGGTCATATAGGATAAAGCGTCATCCCAGGAGAAAATACGGAGCGATTATGCAAAAACAATTGACATGCTCTGGAATAAAATTCTGCACCACAGGTCCATTTCTGAGCGTTTTTTCCGCTCATTATTTGTTAAATCTCATCCACTTTGCTGCTACTGTATTCTGCTGCGTTTTTTCATTCCTCAATTCTGGACGAGAAAAAAGCAGCAATTCCGCTACGTTCGGACAAGCCCTTAGGCTGAGTTCACATGCAGTGGAAAAATTCACCCTCATATCCTGCCACAAATCCGCAGCTGAAATCACAGTGATTTTGCAGCAAAACTTTCACTTCTTAAATGGATTGTACAGTGGAATTCACCTGATACATTAAATGGACGATATCTGCGGTCATAATCCATAACGTAGGAATGTTGTGGATTTGAAAATCAACAGCATACTTGTTTTTCAGTGTTGATTTTTTTTCCAGTACATGTAAATGAGGTTTTGAACCCCTTCCCGACATCTGCCATATATATATACTGTGGAGGCCGAGAGGGAAAGTATAGAGCGGGCTCACGAGCCCGCAAATAACTTGCGTGTGTCAGCTGTATGAAACAGCCGACACTTCACTGCAACAAGAAGGATCCTGCTTCCCCCCCGTGATGCGATTGCAGGGTGTCAATGGTTGTCATGGCAGCCTGTTGGCCTAATGAAGGTCCCCAGGTCTGCCACCTTTGTGATCCTATTAAACCCTGCCTCAGGCGATATACTGAGATATACAATAGTATGGAAGTTTATCATTCAAGCGATACAACGATCGCTGGTTGAAGTCCCCTAGAGGGACTAATAATAAAAGTTAAATACATTTTTCCATATATTAATTATATTAAAAATATTAACAGTTCAAAGAAAAAAAACTTTTTCCCTTTTCCCCCAAAACATTGTAGAAAAAAATAAAATCCCATCTACACAAATTGTACAGTAAATTGAAGCGGATGCAGAGGCGTAGCTATAGGGGTCACAGCAGTCGCACTTGCGACCGGTCCCCTAAACCAGGGGGGCCCATAGTGCGCTAATGCTAATTCTATATGTGCCGTGACGCCGGAACTTCCTGGTTACTGGCAGGGCTCCTTTAGACGTGTACCATGTGACCATGACGTCACGTGAGGGGCGTTCCAACCAGTGTGGAAGAGCCGGTGTGGAAGAGCACGGAAGACTGCAGGTGAGCTGCAGAGGGGGCCGTAATGTATGTGTGTTTTATTGTGCTGTCTGTGTTTGCGGTGGAGAGAGGAGAGGGTGGGGCTTTAAATTACAGGGCCCCCCTCTCCTCTCCCCACCGCAAACTGCATGATACAAAACATTGCAACCGGGGGGTTGTGACCTACTCACCGAGGTCCCAGTTCCAACTGTATATGCGTCCTCAGATACAGTTAAATTTAATGAGAAAGCAAGGAGTTGACGGCTCCTTGCTCCAGCATTAACTGTGCCGTGAGCCACTTGCGGCTCAGCGCAGACAGGCACGATTTAGTGATGTCATCGTGCCTGTCTGGGCCGAGTCACTCATGGGGCAGCTATGGGGGCATTATAATGTGTGGGGGGCAGCTATGGGGGGCATTATACTGTATTGGGCAGTTATGAGGGGCATTATACTGTATGGCGGCATTATACTGTATGGGGGAAACTATGGGGAGCATAAATAATGTGTGGGGTCTGCAATCGGGGTATTATACTGTGTGGAGCAGCTATGAGGGCATTATACTGTGTTGGGCAGTTATGAGGGAAATTATACTTTATGGGGTCTGCAATGGGGGCATTATACTACGTAGGCAGTTATGGGGGCATTATACTGTATGGAGGCAACTATCGGGGGCATTATATTGTATGGGGGCAACTATGGGAAGCCTTATACTGTGTGGGGGCAGCTATCGGGGCTTTATACTGTGTGTGGGGCAGCTATGGGGGGCATTATACTGTATGAGGGCAGCTATGGGGGTATTATACTGTATGGGGGTAGCTATGGGGGTATTATACTGTATGGGGGCAGCTACAGGGAGCATTATACTGTATGGGGGCAGCTATGGGGAGCATTATACTGTGTGGGCCGGCTATTGGGGGCATTATATTGTGTGGGTATCGATGGGGGCTGTTGGGCAAGGCAGCTGGGCATAAGTGCATGCAGAGGTCTTGGGGTGTTGGGTAGGGTAAGGGGGCCCAAGCTGACTGTAACGTCTATGGCTGCAGACCATTTTCCTGAGAACATCAATGCTCCTGCCCTCGTGAAGAAGTTTCTCTCCGTCTCTGGCCCCAAGAAGAGGGGGCGTAAGAGGGGGGATACTGTAAGATCTATGGCCGCGGACCGTCATCCTGACAACCTCTGACGGCCGCGGCAATGGACGAGCGAGTTCCCGGCAGCAACTCCCTCCTGGGAGACGCCGGCTATTCATTCCCAACTTCTCCTCACTGACAGCTCCAATCCCTACCCTCACCAAAAAGGGCATGAATGCCAAGGTGTGGACTCCAAAAGCAGAGACCGCATTCAAGAGCTTAAAGAAGGCCTTCACGTCAGCATCAATCCTTCATCGTCCTGATGAGACCTAATTGCCACGTCAGTTCTGGTGGCCCACGCTGCCCAAAGACGTCCCAGATTTTGTCTCTTCCTGCACGGCATGTGCAGCAAATAAAGTTGCCCACTCCAGACCAGCTGGTCTGCTCCAGCCACTTCCTGTGCCCGATGCCCCCTGGCAACAAATTGCAATGGACTTTGTCACAGATCTGCCTCTCTCTGCTGGATGTAGTGTGGTCTGGGTGGTGGTGGATCGATTCTCCAAAATGGCTCAATTTGTTCCACTGACTGGTCTGCCTTCTGCTTCCCGACTGGCCGGCCTCTTCTTCCAACACATCTTCCGTCTGCACGGCATGCCTCTGCATATTGTCTCGGATCGAGAGGTTCAGTTCAACTCAAAGTTCTGGAGAGCACTCTGCGGTCTCCTCGGTGTACAGTTGGACTTCTCCTCGGCCTACCATCCCCAGTCCAATGGTCAAGTCGAGAGGGTTAATCAGATTATGGAGAACTATCTACGGCACTTTATCTCCAGGCAGCATGATGACTGGGTGCAGCTACTTCCTTGGGCTGAGTTCTCTTAATAAAAACCATACTAGTGTGTCCACCACCTCCAGCCCATTCTTCATTGTCTATGGCCAACACCCACGAATACCTCTTCCTGTTTCCACTATGTCCCAGGTGCCTGCAGCTGACTCTACTTTCAGGGACCCTCTGCAGATATGGCATCAGACCCGATCTTCTATTCTGCTGGCGGTCGACCGCATGAAGAGAAAGGCAGACACTAGAAGATGAGAACCTCCCCAGTTTCTTCCAGGTACCAAGGTCTGGCTGTCTTCCAAGAATATCCGACTAAAAGGGTGCCATCTTGCAAGTTTGCTCCCAGGTTCCTCGGACCCCTCGAGATTCTGCTGCAAATAAATCCTGTCTCTTACAAGCTTCGTCTGCCTCCCACCCTCAAGATCCCAAACTCCTTCCACATCTCCTTGCTGAAGCCTGTGGTCCTGAACCGCTACTACAGGACTCCTAGTTCCGCAGTGGCTCTTGGCGACTCGTCAGGGACATTCGCGGTGAGGGAGATCTTGGACACCAAGAGAGTAGGAGGAGGAAGAACGTTTTATTTGGTGGATTGGAGAGGATTTGATCCAGAGGAGAGGTCCTGGGAGCCAGAGGAGAACATCAATGCTCCTCCTCCCTGAAGAAGTTTCTCTCCCGCTCTGGCCCCAAGAAGAGGGGGCGTAAGAGGAGGTGTAAGAGGGGGGATACTGTAACATCTATGGCTGCGGACCATCATCCTGACTCACCCTCTGATGTCCGCGGTCATGGACGAGCGAGTAGTCCGGACACTGTCTCCCGAAGGGCGCGCACGCCCGCGCGTTCACGGCCTTAAAGGGCCAGTACGCGCACAGTTGCAGAATACTGCAATTAGCCCAGAATGCTTTGGGACTATAAAAGGGGCTCTGCCCTCTCGACCCTTGCCTGAGCATTGTTGTGTTACCTTAACCCCTTCCTGACATCCGCCGTATATATACTGTGCACGCCTGGTGGGGCTATATGGAGCGGGCTCACGGGCTTAGACCACTCCATAGAGCGAGTGTGTCGGCTGTGTGTTACACTTGCGGGTAACGAGCGGGATCCCGTTCAAGCGTGATCGCACTTGTTTAACCAGTTAAATGCCATGTTCAATAGCGAATGTGGAATTTAAATTACTAAAAAACAGTGGGGTGACCCCCTGTAACGTCCCTACGCCCCCCCCCCGTTGGTTGGCACGGCACGGCTGCCTGGGAGTCTGACGAAGTCGCCCCGGGTCCGCGATCTTTGTACTCTTATAAGGGCTTCATAGGAGACTGTCAGAATCGCTAAATACTGCAATACATTAGTATTGCAGTATATCGTGCAAGTAATCTAACGATCGCTGGTTAAAGTCCCCTAGGGGGACAAGTAAAAAAAGTAAGAAACAGTCAAATAAAGTTTTTTTTAACAAATACAAAAAAAGAAATAAATTAAAAGCTCAAAAAAAAAACCCTTTTCCAATTTTCCCTTGAAGCAAAATGTAAAAAAAATAAAAAGTTAACATAACTGGTATCGACGCGTCTGTAAAAGTCTGAACTATTACAATATATCATTATTTAGTCCGCATGGTGAACCGCGTAAAAAAAATAAAAATGTAAAACCTCATATATGCTGTTTTTTGGTCACTTCTTCTCCCACAAAAAATTACATAAAAAGTGATTAAAAATTCTCACGTACCTAAACTGCAGCTCGCCCCGCAAAAAATAAGCCCTCACACGGGTAAATCGACAGAAAAATAAAAAACGTTATGGCTCTCAGAATGTGGCGAGAAAACTAAAATTTTATTTTTAACAATCAGTTTTTTCCTTGTAAAAGTAGTAAAACATAAAGAAAACTATATATATTTGGTATCACTGTAATTGTATTGACCCGCAGAATAAAGTTAACATGCCATTTTTTCCGTACGGAAAACGCCGTAAAAATAAAACCACCCAAAAGGTTGAGGAACCGCTATATTTTTCCTATTCCACCCCACAAATATTTTTTTTCTCATTTCCCACTACATTATATGGTAAAAAAAATGATGCTGTGAAAATCTACAACTCGTCCTGCAAAAAAGAAGCCCTTATACGGCAATATTGATGAAAAAATAAAACAGTTATGGCTTTTGGAAGGTCGGGAGGAAAAAACAAAAGTGAAAATCCGAAAAATGGCTGCGGAGGGAAGGGGTTAAGTTTGTCCTTGAAAATGGTCTCCTAGTGTTTTCCAGTTCCCAGTGTTACCCGTTCCTGCTGCCTGTACCCTGTGTCCTGTGCTATGGTGCCTTCAAGAGTTGGAGTCTCTATTGTGTCGCACCCCGCAGGGTGTGTGTCTACTGTCGGAACTTCATCTTAGCCTGACTCCACCGCTACTGTCTACATTGCCTCAGGTACCCTTTCTGAACTATAGACATTGCATTATGGGTCCCACACCCTGAGCCTTTAGCTACGCCGCTGGGCGGATACACATCAAATCTGCAGCGTATGAACATACCCTTATGCCTCAACTTCCTTCATCAACCGAGTATACTAGATAACAATAATGTCAGTGATGTTTTTGCCTAGGTTTTTGCTTTATTTTGCATTAACATGTGTTTTTTTGGGGGAAAAATTATAAACAAATTTTCTTGTAATTTTAATCAAAGAACGCCAAAAATACCATAGAAATTTTGATCGGTGGGTGTCCAAACACTAAGACCCCCACGATCGCTAAAATTAAGTGACAGAAGCACTCAGGTGGGTGCTCTGCCGCTTTGTTTTTAATCGGCTTTCCTCGGAAAGCTGAGCGAGTATTGCACAAACTCATAGACTTTCTATTGAGCCTGTACACCACTCCGAGGAAAGCCGAGAAAAGACAATCAGAGACGAATTGGCACAGCACTTACCCGAGTGTTTCTGCCACTTCGTTTTAGCAATCTGTGAGTCATAGTGCTCAGACCCCCACCGATCAAAACTTCTGACAAGTCTAAAAGTTTAGTTACTGTTTAAGGTAGTTTTGGTGTTCTTTGATTAAAATTACAGGAAAATATGTTTAGTATTTTTGCCCAAAAAACACATGCAAAAAAAATAATGAAGCAAAAACCATGACAAATACATCGGCTAATTGAATCGTTTCTGCAGCACAAAATATTATCGTTGTCAGCAGCACAACTTGTAAACATGGAGATGCACTGCCAATATGATGGAAATTCAAGGGGGAGAGCGATCATAGTAACTTTTTGTCAATCATTGTCCATTATTGTGATATGTGTGGCACAAACCAACACTTCCCATTACCACAAGAACATGGTGATGGCCGCATCAAGCTGTGGGGATGCTGTTCATTGGCTGGGACTGGAAAACTGGTCAGGATTGAAGTAAAGATGGATGGCAGTAAATACAGGTAAATTCTTAGGGAAAACCTGTTTGTCTGCCAGAGATTTGAGATTGGGACGAGGTTCACCTTCCAGTAGGACAAGGACCATAAACATACTGATAAAGTACACTGGAGTGGTTTAAGGGTAAACATTTAAATGTCTTAGGCCCCATTCAAACGACAGTGTTTCCCGGCCGTGTGTCGGCCGTTGAAAAAACGTCTGTCACACTCCTACAGTAGGAACATTAGACCCCAAATGGGGCTATTCACACGACCGATTTTTTGACGGGCTGGGAAAGTCTATGGGGCCGGATAATACACGGCCATCACTGGAATGTGTTCCGAGTGACGGCCGTGTCTTACGTCGCTCGCTCTCTCCTCCTCCTCCTCCTCACAGTGCGAAGCACATGTGAGGAGGAGGAGGGTATTTTTTTGCTCCCTGTAGGAGCGGAATCCCCAATCCCACGGCCACAGCTTCGGCAACGCTCCAGGAGAAGTCCCTGACTTCACTGTCCATATATGGACATAGTGATGTCAGGGACTTCTGAAGTGGAATCCCCGGAGCTGTGGCCAGTGTTTCCGCTCCAGGAGAAGTCCCTGACTTCACTGTCCATATATGGACACAGTGACATCAGGGACATCTGAAACGGAATCCCCGCCGCTGTGGCCGTTGTTTCCGCTCCAGGAGAACTCCCTGACTTCACCGTCCATATATGGACACAGTGACGTTAGGGACTTCTGAAGCGGAATCCCCGGCGCTGTGGCAGGTGTTTCCACTACAGGAGAAGTCCCTGACTTCTGTTCATATATGGACACAGTGACGTCAGGGACCTCTGAAGCGGGATCCCCGGCGCTGTGGCCAGTGTTTCCACTCCAGGAGAAGTCCCTGACTTCACTGTCCATATATGGACACAGTGACGTCAGGGACTTCTGAAGCGGAATCCCCGGCGCTTTGGCCGGTGTTTCCGCTCCAGGAGATGTCCCTGACTTTACTGTCCATATATGGACACAGTGACGTCAGGGACTTATGAAGCGAGATTCCCGGCGCTGTGGCCGGCGTTTCCGCTACAGGAGAAGTCCCTGACTTTACTGTCCATATATGGACATTGAAGTCATGGACTTCTCCTGGAACGGTGGCTCTATCTACAGAAAGGTAGGGGGTGCCATTACCAGCCAGGGGGCTGTGTGGCATTACCTACCAGGGGGCTGTGTGGCATTACCTGCAGAGGGCTGTGTGGCATTACCTACAGGGGGCTGTGTGGCATTACCTACCAGGGGGCTGTGTGGCATTACCTGCAGAGGACTGTGGGGCATTACCTACAGGGGACTGTGCGGCATTACCTACAGGGGGCTGTGTGGCATTACCTACAGGGGGCTGTGTGGCACTACCTAGAGGGGCTGTGTGGCATTACCTACAGGGGGCTGTGTGGCATTACCTACAAGGGGCTGTGTGGCATTACCTACAGGGGCAGGGGGCATTACCGACAGAGGGCAGTGTGTGGTATTATCTACAGAGGGAATTGTGTGGCAAAAAATTTACACATGAAATTCATTCGTTTTTAAAACAGACAGGGAAAAAAGTGGATGCAAAACGGGTCAAAATCTGCTGTTAAAAACAGAAACACGGCCTGGAACAAAAACAAAACGGATGAAAAACGGCTGAGAAAAACGGACCAAAACGGCCGTTTTTATCACCCGACACTCGGACCCTGTCGCGTGAATAGAGCCTTAGAATGGCCTAGTGAAAGCCCAGACCTCAATCCTATTGTGAATGTGTGGCTGAAGTAGTTGGTGAAATTTTGCCTAGAAGAATGGGCAAAAGTCCCGGTGTCTAGACGTGCTAAGCTAATAGAGACATAATCCAAGTGACTTGCATCTGTATTTGCAGCAAAATGTGGCTCCACTAAGTGTTGACTTTCATTGGATGAATACTTATGCACTTAAAAGTTCTCTATTTTTTGTCTTAATTATTGTGTCACAGTAAAAAATATTTTGCACAGTGGTAGGCATGTTGTGTAAGCCAAATGTTAAAAACCCCCCAGAAATCCCTTTTAATTCAAGGTTGTAATGAAACAAAACCAAAAAAACACCAAAAGGGTGAATACTTTCGCAGGGCACGATCAATAAAACTATATAGAAAGGCATTGGTGTGTTTATCAGTATTGACAAGTAAAGTTAACACCAATGTTCAGACAACAGTCACATTTTGGTCTTAAGGCCCTATTACACCGGCCAATATTGGCAGGTGCAACGAGCGCCGATCAACGAGACAGCTCGTTGATCGGCGCTTGTTTGCTCCTGTCGTAAGATGCTACATATGGGGATGAGCGCTCGTTACTACGATCGCTCATCCTCATACATTATTATCATGTCGGCAGCGCGTCTCCCTGTTTAAAATGATAATATTTCAGTTTTTAAAACTATACGATCAGTAGATGAACGAGTGTTTGAGCTATAAACGCTTGTCTGCCCGATATTTGCCCAGTGTAAAAGGGCCTTTACTTTGAGAATACATAACTTACTGATAAAAGACAATGACTCTGAATTCACATGTAGTGGAAATGCTGCAGATTTTCTGTGCGGTTTGGTGCATGGAAAATCTGCAATAGATAACAGATTACAGTACCAGCCATGTGGATGAAATTTTAACAAGTATCATCTACATGCTGGGCTATTATTCTGTCGGAAATTGAATTGGTGCGGATTTTAAAATCTGCAGCATGTTAATATCAGAAGCGGAATGAGCACGGATTTGTTGTGGATTTTCCCAATTGAATTCAATGGGGAAAAATAAATCCACAATTAAATCCTATTGTGGATTTTTGTGTGGAGAAACAATATTCACTGAATCCTATTAGGCAAAGTTAACCAAAAATCTTGGTTACGTACTGTAGCTAAGAAGTCGCTACAACGAAAACCCATGCCACCACTATATACACCGTTATTATAATCTATCGTATGATCCACGGCTCTTTGTATCTCATTCCACTTTTTAAGTTACATACTGTTAGGGTATGTGCACACGATGAGAGGCTTTTACGGCTGAAATGACAGGAGAAAACAGCTGCCTCGTTTCAGCCGTAAAAGCTCCTCCTCGTATTATGCGAGGCATCTGTGACGCTCGTAAATCTTGAGCTGCTCTTCATTGACTTCAATGAAGAACGGCTCAAATTACGTTGCAAAGAAGTGCCCTGCACTTCTTTGCCAAGGCAGTCAATTTACGCGTCGTCGTTTGACAGCTGTCAAACGACGACGCGTAAATTACAGGTTGTCTGCACAATACGTCGGCAAACCCATTCAAATGAATGGGCAGATGTTTGCAAACGTATTGCAGCCCTATTTTCAGGCGTAAAACGAGGCATAATACGCCTCGTTTACGTCTGAAAATAGGTTGTGTGAACCCAGCCTTAAACTTACTTAGACTTCCAGGAACTTGGCATATCACCTCTTCAGGAAAGGAACAATAGTCATGTGGATCCTGGTTGAGCTGAGGAGACAATGTAATGGTTTGTGGAATGATTGTTTTTATCTTCTCCTGCAATAATAAGACATAAATATTAACATACATACATACATACATTGCATACATAACATACATTGCAAGAAGGACTTTTTCTGTAATAAGATATTTTACCAAGTTTCTTATCTTCGCTTGTACTATCGATTTATGCAAAATCTGTGAAAATGACAGTGACCATAAAAATAACAGACAACATACTAAGTACTAGTATTAGGGCTAGCTCTAGGTTTACGTGAGCCCTTGGGCGATAAAGTCACAGTCGGCCCCCTTAGGCTGAGTCCACATGCAGGGGAAAAATTCACAGCAATCCGCAGTGAATCTACAACGATTCTGCAGCAAAATCTGCACGTATTATGTGCAGATTTTGCCATGGATTGTGCTGTGGATTTGCAGCGGATTTCACCCATTACATTAAATGGGCGAAATATGCGGCACTACATTTAGCAGCAATGTTTAAACAGGTACACTGAACATAGTGCTCTAACATGGTATGAACAGAGCATATTTGTAACCAAGAGCTGAATTTTCATATTTGGCCTGTAGTTTAAAGGGCTGTCCAGTTTAGAAAACCCATTTTCATACACCCTATTAGAAAATTCTGAGTTAATACAGGCGGTCCCCTGTTCAAGATCCTCATTTTTTAGGCGGAGTGTGAGAGCCGTTACAAAGAACGTTTCTCTTAGAGAGTATATACAAGGTTAAACAAAGAGGCGAAAGTCAAATCTGTTTTTTCAGTTCTAAAGGTCGTACTAACTCATTCACGGGTAGTCTAGTGAATTTGGCACTTGCGTAGCTTGTTTATTAAATTTGCCTTGCATCTACCAATTCTATACAGTTCTATTCTCTGACCGTACCAATTTTGTGTCTTATCTAAGATCCTGTTTGATCACACACAACTCTTTGCGCACCAATTTTCAACCTATGAATCTTTTTTTTACATCAGTCTTCTCTCCTCCCCTTGGTGGAAGTTTGACCTGCTCTATTATCTGATAGCGAAAATAAGGTAATAAAGTAGATCACAAAATTGCTATAATTTTTTCATATTGTTTTTCCATTGTCACATTTCAAAAGGAATAACTTTTTTAATTTTTCCGCTGATCGAGCTGTATGAGGACTTACTTTTTGCAGAACAAGTTTTATTTTTCACATATAATACATACAGTGGAGGAAATAAGTATTTGATCCCTTGCTGATTTTGTAAGTTTGCCCACTGTCAAAGTCATGAACAGTCTAGAATTTTTAGGCTAGGTTAATTTTACCAGTGAGAGATAGATTATATTAAAAAAAAATAAGAAAATCACATAGTCAAAATGATATATATTTATTTGCATTGTGCACAGAGAAATAAGTATTTGATCCCCTACCAACCATTAAGAGTTCAGCCTCCTCCAGACCAGTTACACGCTCCAAATCAACTTGGTGCCTGCATTAAAGACAGCTGTCTTAAATGGTCACCTGTATAAAAGACTCCTGTCCACAGACTCCATTAATCAGTCTGACTCTAACATCTACAACATGGGCAAGACCAAAGAGCTTTCTAAGGATGTCAGGGACAAGATCATAGACCTGCACAAGGCTGGAATGGGCTACAAAACCATAAGTAAGACGCTGGGTGAGAAGGAGACAACTGTTGGTGCAATAGTAAGAAAATGGAAGACATACAAAATGACTGTCAATCGACATCGATATGGGTCTCCATGCAAAATCTCACCTCATGGGGTATCCTTGATCCTGAGGAAGGTGAGAGCTCAGCAGAAAACTATACGGGGGGAACTTGTTAATGATCTCAAGGCAGCTGGGACCACAGTCACCAAGAAAACCATTGGTAACACATTACGCCGTAATGGATTAAAATCCTGCAGTGCCCGCAAGGTCCCCCTGCTCAAGAAGGCACATGTACAGGCCCGTCTGAAGTTTGCAAATGAACATCTGGATGATTCTGAGAGTGATTGGGAGAAGGTGCTGTGGTCAGATGAGACTAAAATTGAGCTCTTTGGCATTAACTCAACTCGCCATTTTTGGAGGAAGAGAAATTCTGCCTATGACCCAAAGAACACCGTACCCACTGTCAAGCATGGAGGTGGAAACATTATGTTTTGGGGGTGTTTCTCTGCTAAGGGCACAGGGCTACTTCACCGCATCAATGGGAGAATGGATGGAGCCATGTACTGTCAAATCCTGAGTGACAACCTCCTTCCCTCCACCAGGACATTAAAAATGGCTCGTGGCTGGGTCTTCCAGCACGACAATTACCCAAAACATACAGCCAAGGCAACAAAGGAGTGGCTCAAAAAGAAGCACATTAAGGTCATGGAGTGGCCTAGCCAGTCTCCAGACCTTAATCCCATCGAAAACTTATGGAGGGAGCTGAAGATCCGAGTTGCCAAGCGACAGCCTCGAAATCGTAATGATTTACAGATGATCTGCAAAGAGGAGTGGGCCAAAATTCCATCTAACATGTGTGCAAACCTCATCATCAACTACTAAAAATGTCTGACTGCTGTGCGTGCCAACAAGGGTTTTGCCACCAAGTATTAAGTCTTGTTTGCCAAAGGGATCAAATACTTATTTCTCTGTGCACAATGCAAATAAATATATATAATTTTGACAATGTGATTTTTTTTGGATTTTTTTTTTATATAATCTATCTCTCACTGGTAAAATTAACCTATCCTAAAAATTCTAGACTGTTCATGTCTTTGACAGTGGGCAAACTTACAAAATCAGCAAGGGATCAAATACTTATTTCCTCCACTGTACGTATTATTTATTGATTTTGGGGAAAATGCAAAAAAAAACAAAAATTTAATTTCTGCAATTGTGTTTCAAGTTTGTTCCCCCAGTTTTATACCATGCAGCAAAAAAAAACAAAAAACAACTATTTATTTTATTCTAAAGGTCGGTATGAATACAGTGATACCGATAATGTATATTTTTTTAGGTTTTGTTTTGCCGCATTGATTTTATGCTAACAGAATTAGCATAATAAGCAATATTGTCAGCAGAGTACCCCTTATAAACAGTGCTAGCATAGTGCTTCCCCTAACATAGTCATTGTGGGGAACATACCCAATGTAGGAGACTTGCCAGGAGAGTAGGTAAGTATTATAAGAACAGATGAAGACAAAAGTGTTAATAATGCCTATAGAATTTTTTCTTTTTCTCCTAAAAAAAGAAAGCTGGAATTCAATTGGTTTTCTATGGTCACGCTGCCCTATTTTCTTCATCGGTTTTTATACATGATGCAAGGACCAGGAGGTCAAACTCTTTTGGTACCCAAGACAAATATAGCAAAAAGCATCCCAATCCATATAATACTACAGCCACATTAGTGTCAGTACAAATGTACCCAAATATATAAATAGTGCTATGATAGTACCAGCTTTACCAGTTTCCATATTATAGTGAAATATCAGTGATTGTTCAAAACAAAAGTGTCAGTGTTGCCTAGAGTCTAGGGTTTCAACTTGTATAACATATACTTCAAAGGGGTAGATGACTTTTCTCTAGGAGGTACTTACACCATACCTCCCAACTATCTTGTTTTTCACAGGATTGCAAAATTGTGGAATAGGGTAAGGTTTATGCAGAAACTGTATGTCCCATAAGGAGTGTTTCTGGGAGGATTTGTGGACATTTCTGTGCGGATGGCGGGACTTTAGAATGTTCCCAAAATGAGAATTCAATTGTTGGTAGGTAGCTAGGGGGGCTGACAGGACATGTGCTGCGGACTCAGTTAGGATTTAGGGGCACTCACTGTCAGTTTAAGGGCGGATTTACACGAGCGTGTGCGTTTTTGCGCAAAAGGCACTTAACAGCTCCGTGAGTCATCACATAGGATGTGCGGCTGCGTGATTTTCGCGCAGCCGCCATCATTATGACACTCTGTTTGGATGTTTGTACACAGAAAAGCACGTGGTGCTTTTCTGTTTGCAAACATACTTTTGACTGCTGTTGCGCGAATCACGCGCGTCCCACGGAAGTGCTTCCGTGTGGTGCGCGTGATGCGCGAAAAACAAAGAAATATAGGACCTGTCGTGAGTTTTACGCAGTGGACTCACGCTGCGCAAAAATCACTGACAGTCTGCACTGCCCCATAGACTAGCATAGGTCCGTGCGACGCACGTGAAAAACACGCGCGTTGCATGGACGTATTACACGTTCGTGTAAATCCGCCCTTAGTCTTGATATCCGCTAAATAGGCAGCCGCCCAGCTCCCTTATAGGTGAGGTTCATAATCACTAGCCTAGAGTACTCATATTCTAATTCTAATTTTTCCAGACCAGGACTGAAAGTGAAAGGCGTGATCTGTTGGTTGCTATGGTCATATTAAAAAACTCCTTACATTTTTAACTTGGTAAAGGAACACTAAACATACAAAATGGAGCAGATCAGTAGGAAATTAACCCCTGTGTTCTCTGCAGGATTTCTACAAGACTGTTTTGAAAATATGCAGAAAATAATGCAGACTGGCACAGTATGTGACAAAGTTAATCTCCGGTTTACTTTCACCATTAAAGGGTAACTAAACGTTCAACAAACTTTTGACATGTCACTCACTATAACATGTCAAAAGTTTTGATTGGTGGGGGTCCATTTGCTAAAATGAAGCGGCAGAAGCGCTCGTGTGAGCGCGGAGCTGCTTAGTTTCTGGTCGGCTTTTTCCAGAAATCAATGTATCCAAGTACTGGCTCAATAGAAAGTCTATGAGCCCGTACACCGCTACATCGGCTTTCCGTAAAAACCCAAACAGAAACAAAGCGGCTCAGAGCTCACACGAGTGCTTCAGCTGCTTCATTTTAGCGATTGGTGGGGGTCACAGTGCTCGGACCCAGACCAATCAAAACTTTTGACACTATTTATCACTATGAAGTTTGTTGAACGTTTAGTTACCATTTAATTTCTAGGTTTAGTGTTTAATTATTAATTCATTCTGGAAATACCATAAATGTCTGATAGATATGAGTCCCAGTTCTGGCACCTGCACTCCTCTCTAGAATGTGGATCACTCGACCCCCAACCCACCAGTTGCCATATCCAGGCGGAGAATAGATGGAGAGGTCTTCATGCATGTGTGGCATCCTCCATTCATTTATATAGGAGTTATGTAAACAGTTTTAGATGAGAATACCCCTTTTTAGGACCACTTCCGTAAATTTACGGTAGGCAGTCCTGGTCTTTAAACCCGCACCATTACAAATTTATAGAGCGAGTTTAAGCGGGCTAACCAATGCACACACTAAGGATAGGCCATCAATATCATGGTCCTGGAGAACAACTCTAAAGGGATATTTCCATCTAAAACATTTTGGCAAATCCACAGAATATGCCATCAAAGTCCGACAGATGCGTGTCCCACCTCTAGCCATCGAGTTATTTGGTTGCAGGGAGCTACGCTTTGTCCTAGAACTCTGGAGCTATGGAATCAGCGTAGCTCGCCTTGCTATGCTGTTTCTGTAACTCCCATTAACTTCTACTGGAGTTACGCAAACCAAGTAGCTCAGAAAGCTTTGCTGGTGCCATACATCTAACTCAGTGGCTGAAGTCCAGCAATAGAGGGAGAAGGCAGGATGGAGGTCAGGGGGCCTGTGGATATGCCATAAATGTCTGAGATAGGAATGTCCCTTTAAGTTTTTATATATGAGACCCAGTCATTCTAGAAATTTTGATTGTACAATTATCTTTAAAGATCATACTATAAAAATATACATGGTTACAAATACTACGTAAACACCATAAGCCACTGCTTTGAGTCAATGCCTCTGCTTTCTTTAGAAGGTAGTAACCCCCTGAAACCTCTGAAAACTTATTTCACCAAAGAGTCTAATTGCAAATGGAATATAACATAAGGAGATTCAGTATACTTGTCTCCATTTTAGAAAGGATTTAAAGGTCACTGACTGAACTACCACCATGCTAAGAGTCCAGTTCTATAATGGGTCCTTATCCATGCATTAGGCATGTAAGATATTCACCCATACGCTATGTACCCTTTCTGTTCACACATTCCATATCATGAAATATTTCCCCTTAACGCTTAAATGAGATGTCCTTTCAATTTCACTTTTAGCATTACAAGTCTCGGTTTATTTCTCTAAATATAGCGGATATTCTCATGAAAACTTGAAGCGATTTAAGAAAAACACACATAATTTTTAAACGTTCAGAATAATTGTCTGCGTCCTCTATAATCCATCACCATCAAAACTAAAGTTGTGACAGAATTATATGCTTCAATTAAAGTACAGTTTTAGTATTAACATTGAAGGAATATGTTATATAAACTCACAATTTGTGTACAATGTCCTTGTTTTATAAGAATGTAACCCTGTTGTGCTATGGAATGTGGAAAATGTTTGCATTCACCAATTTCCACAAATAAAACTTATTGTACAACAAACATGAAACATGAATAGAGATATAGATTGACATTTTCTAAGTTATTAAAAATGTGTTCCATAAAGGAGATGTCTTCTTTAGAAAACCTATTATCAAATACCCTAGTAGACAATTCTGGGTTAATTGAGAGGGGTCCTCCCTTCAGGACTCTTGTTTATTAACCAGTGGAGTGGAGAGTGACTGCAATAAATGTCTTCCACTTAAAGTGTCCTATTACACGGCACAATTTGGGCTGTAAAAACGAGCTCTGATCGACAAGACAGCTCGTTGATCGGCGATTGTTTGCTCTTTTCACAAGGAGCAATGATTGCTTATATATGGGGATGAGCGATCATTACTACAATCATTTGTCCCCATACATTTCGATTACACAGGGAGATGTGCTGCCGACTACTGACCATTTTATTGGCCACGTAAACAAGCAGATTAGCCGAGGAGCAAGTGGCCAGGCTATTAACTACAATGGGCACCATGTAATGCTTAATTTCCCCTGTGGTGGCGCTGAACACATGCTGCTTGACTCCCCCCACAGATTACAGCTAATTGCTGGTGGTCCTCGGAGGCCACGGCAGGACACTCTATGATCCGCTTATCATTGGTGGACACTGCTAACAAAAAGTAATTGCTCAAAGCGAAGTAATGTTTCAAACACTCTGTAAAAAAGCAGAACATTCCTGTCCACTCATAAATTAGTGTTTTATTTAAGTGGTGAAGTTCTTGATTTTAGTAAGAAAATGAATGTGGAAAGCATTTTAGTAAATAAAAACTGTCTATTACAAAATGAATGTCTCCTGCTCTCACAATGTCAGTGGCATACATAGAAGAGAGGGGCTCGCACAGCAAATATAAAAAAAGAGCCCCCCATTATGGTGTTAGGATTCACCACCAAGGACAGAAGGGACTAGTGTTTGTTTTACCCTCCACATCCCATTACTTGCTAACAATAAGATTCTTCTGGAGGGGGAGTCTTGCACAGGTTCTCGCTATCCAGTAGCAAAGGAGATGGGACCAGCCTCCCCCAGCGCCCTATAATAATTGCATGGTCTGCCTCACTAATACGTACGCCCTTGATTGATGTGCAGAACACACCTGTCAATCAGTCACCAACACTATGTCTAAGGGTGGCCATAAGATAGAGCATCTGTTAACAGGGTAAGAGCTACATTATATTTTCTTCACTCACTACTTATATACATGTGATGTTTCCCAGTGGTGTAAACGCCAATAGATGAATATTTATTTGTACTCCACTCAACGCTCTGTGGCAAAAGTTCTCATATCGATGGAGTGCTGTCCATGGTCTGTTATAATTACACTGGCTCAATAAAACTTTACCAGAGGACATTTTGTGCATATAGGCTCCTGAGATTAATCTGGTATTGCTATTATTAGAATATTATTACAAATATTGTGATCCAGCAACTACCAACAGGGCTTAGAAAGGAATAAAAAAAATAAAAAAACAGGAACTCTGTGAAGAATATAGGAAAGGTTATCTGGTCCGAAGTATATAACCAGAAAAAAATACCTGAGTGAGAGAGAAGACTTTAGCAGAGAAAAAAAGAAAGTAGTAAAAGAAGAAGCCAAAGAGAGAAGTAGCAAAAAATAGAAGTTGAGAAGGAAGCAGAGTGATGCTAATGGCCAGCAAAAGTAGGCAAAGTAATATACTGGAAGAAGAAAAGAAATAGAGAATGGCTTAAATATGCTTTACGTGGGATTGCCTTAATTTAATATGTACATTTGGATTCTTTATCTTTGCAGAAGTTGACCATGAACCAAGTAAAAGAGGTTGAGTAAAAGCCCTTTTACACTGGCTAATGATTGGGCAAATGAACGTTTATACTCGATCCTGATCATTTCCCTGTGTAAACAGGCCAACAAACAGCCGATGAACGAGCAAACGATCGTTTATCGGCTGATTGGATCTTCATCTGTTAAGTTGCTTTTACACAAGCCGATTCTGTCCCCTCGCCGCTCATGTGCACACAGTTATATGGCCTATGTTGACAACCAACAGTTTAGCAAATATTTTATCTGCTGGTGTTGTGACATAGATGGTGTGTTTTGCATCAAGGGGAGACCTCAAATGACGTGAAGAATAGATGATCTTATAGAGTCCTCTCACTGGTCTAGTCTATGCCAAACATGTTAGAAACCCAGTGTGTCCACCTCCTGTCTGTTGGCCTTACATGAAATGTATGGCGTCATCAGCTGCTGTTAAACCTACCATGGAGTGGAACCTTGTTAGTCCCACTTTGGGCTCCATGTTAATAGAATTGGTTGTAATTAGTTAAGAGAGGGGAGCGGCAACCTTTCTTATGGACTCATTAGACAGCACATCAGGGTAAAGGCTTGGCTTTTGCAGGCCCATTTGAAGCCTGAGCAGGGGAGAGCATCCAAATGGTGAATTTGTGGAGCTGTTTTCTCTGATAACCAGGAATAATTAGATAACAGGCATAATTAAAGGAGGGATTAAAAATAAGGTGGAAGAGGAAAGAAACCAGAAATACTGCAAAATTCTGAAAACCTTTGAGAATATCTTGAATTTTGTATGTGGTGATTATGATTTAAGACAAGTCTCGAAGTGATGCTGTGGTTGTGTGAGCTTTATGCTAGGAATCCAGCGACTTTAGGTTATTTCTAACAAGAAATTGAGTGGGGTCGTAGTCAGGCCTTGGATCTTGGAAGGTAGTCTGCCAAAAATATTTGTGTTGGATGGTGTGCACCTAACAGAAATAGGATTGGACATTTCCAATGTTGGATTGCAGGACAGAGTTTAAAAAAAGGCATTAGTGTTGCTGGTGTGTGTGTGTGTGTGTGTGTGTGTGTGTGTGTGTTGGGGGTGTGGGGGTGCAGCTGGCGTTAAATGTCTTGCAGTTGGCTCTTGGTATGTGGTTTGGTAGCTTAATAACGTTAGAAAGGATATATATTGTAATGAACAGGAGTCTGGCTGATAAGTCAAGTGGGGCATGAAGAGAATCTCATTTTGCAGTACAGGTTGAGTAGATATTTACATTGTTTGTCACTTGAGTGAATTGCCATAAATCCCATGAAAGATCATTCGTATTGTGAGAAATATTGTATGTTTACATTGCCAACCTGCTGAAAATAGAGAGTTTACTGCTAACAACCGAGAAAAATTCTTTAGAATGGACAATATATGTTCCAACCGAGAAGTTGTTTCTAGTACCATAGACATAGCTTTAAAGGGGTTGTCCGGTCCCTAAAAATTGATGGTCTATCCTCAGCAGCTGATCGGTCATGGTCCGACTCCCGAGACCCCCGCCGATCAGTTGTTTTGAAGGGGCCGCAGTGCACGTATGAGCGCTGCTTCCCCTTTTTTCTTATCTGCTCGTACTGTGAATCGTGGACACACATGTAGCGGCGGTTCACAGTACTAGAGCCTTCTGCCATTGAAGTGAATGTAAGTAATACTGTGAATCGCTGCTAAAAGCGTGTCGGCTATTCACAGTACGAGCAGATAAGGAATGAAGGGGAAGCAGGGCTTGTACGAGCACTGCGGCCCCTTCAAAACAGCTGATCGGCGGGGGTGCCAGTAGTCGGACCCCGAACCATCAGATATTGATGGCCTTTTCTGAGGATAGGCCATCAATTTTTAGGAACTGTACAACCCCTCTTATTATTATTAATCTTTACGTTTTTGGCCAGCTATAATACAAAGAGATTTGCAACATATCTTTACTAAGAAAACACATTGAAGACTGCCTTAATTTATCATATAAACTTAATATAAACCAACCAACAGAAAAAAACATTAGATGAATCATTCTGATATACATGCAGATTATAGCTTGAAAGTCTCACATAGTACATAAGTTATGACATTCTGTATTAAGGTAAACGAGCATAACTTGCAGTGAAATTGTTATAAATGTAATTGTTTTTATTATTCGTCATATTTCCTATTATTATGTATCTTATATGCTACCAAATCGTACAATCCAATTGAATACAATGCCTTGATCCCTGCCCCAGTGGAGCATTCAATTTATTTCTTCTAACCAACATACCTGATAGTCAGATGTGGTTTGGTCGGTGCCCAACATTGACATATCCACAATACAGGAAATGAAACTTATCAAAAAATGTTTCTTAAGTTTTCTTCCAATGTTAAATTTGGTAGTAAGAAAAAAATCACTGTAACTTCTTGGACGTCCGTTTTAAGTCTACAATGAATCTTCACTGCAGTGATCAGATATTAAAATCCTGTTCATACAAGGCTGTGTTATTCATGTACGGAGTTCACAAAATGAAAGTAAAGGTTCCCTTACTCTGATATACAGGACTGTTCAGAAGAAAGTGAAAGTGACATTGAATATGCTGAGGAAGGAAATAAGAAAATAGTTAAGGCTTCGTTCACATCTGCGAAGGGGTTTATTTATTATTTATTTATTTCAGTTACTTATATAGCACCAACATATTACGCAGTGCTGTACAGAGGTCCTCTTTTTTACTGTCCCCATTGGGGCTCACAATCTAAATTCCCTATTGGTATGTTTTTGGGGTGTGGGCGGAAACCAGCGTGGCAAGGCAATAGTGCTAACCACTGAGCCACCGTGCTGCAGTCCTTTTGGTCAGGGGAAACCATGAATGGAAACCAAACGGAAACCAGAGGTTTCCGTTTGCATTACCATTGATTTCAATGGTAATGCTTCTGTTGCTAATTCCGTTTATCTCTTCCGTACTCTACTGCGCTATTGATTCCGCTCAAAAAAACAGAAACCTTACAGAACGGACACAAACGGAAACAATTAGCAATGGAAGCATTACCATTGAAATCAATGGTAATGCAAACGGAAAGCTATGGTTTCCGTTTGATTTCCATTCATGGGTTCGCCTGACGGAAAGGTCTGACGGAACCCATGAACAGAACCCGACGCAGATGTGAACGAAGCCTAATACATTAACATAAAAATGATGATCATGTCCAGATAGATATGGGATCGATAGATAAAGAGGGAGATAGATAGACAGACAGACAGATAGATAGATAGATAGATAGATAGATAGATAGATAGATAGATAGATAGATAGATAGATAGATAGATAGATAGATAGATAGATAGATGATAGATAGATAGGCGAGGTGAGCCTGCTGCCTCAGGGAGCGCCACTTAGTTAGAAGGGGGGGGGGCGAATTTTGTGTTTTAATCTCAGTCAGCCAGGAGCCATGGAAGGGACGGACTGAGATGGGCTGGGCTAGGGGTGGAGCACAGGGGGCTGGAGCGCAGGGGGGTGCAGCGTAACTTAATTAGCAGATGTGCGCACGTCTGCTGGAGAACACTCCTCCTCTTTGACACTGCACGAAGCATGCACTGCCAGAGAGGTGGAGCAGAGTGGTGATCTGTAAGGTGAGCAATGTTAAGACTAGAGCGGCAGACCGCTGCTTGCTGTGTTCAGACTCAGCCTCTTGCTTCCACTCTTTAAAAGTGACCAGGCCGACGCTAGGGGCAAGGGGGGTTACTGAGCATCTTGCTGACAGCAAAGGGCACTGAGGGGGGAAAAAATCCCCCATAGAGCCGTCAGTAGTTGCTATACTGAAGGGGCGGGGGGGGGGGGTCTGAGCATCTGACTGACTGCAGAGAGCTCTGTGGGGGGATAATTGAGCGCAGAATTATCCTTCCCCATAGAGCACTCAGCAGTCAATAAGTTGCTCAGCCCCCCCCCCCCCGCAGTATAATCCCCACTCTAAAGCCCTCAATAGTTATTATTCTACAAGGGAGGGTGTCAGAGCATCTGACTGAATCACTAGTTTATTAATGCCCTATCTCCTAACTAATCTAATATGTGCTATGATGCCGATAACTACAGTATAAATTGTGTTTAAAACGTATATTATTTGCAAAGTTATGTGCTTTTTTTCAATTTTCGCCTCAGGCAGCAGAAAAGCTAGGATCGGACCTGATAGGCAGTGTATAATAAATCATTGATTGGTTTGTCTATAGATGCTACACTGTTTCACAGCTATAAGTGTATATCTTTATTTTTTTTTATTTTTATTATCTAAGGATAAACTATTTGAGGCAGATTTACTATTGTGTTTGGATCTAGAAGTGATAAAAAATGAGCAAAATTTGGATGCAAAATAGTCGCAGTTTGGCGCAATATTGATGTTTGCATCTCACTAGACATTTTTTAGTACTGAAAAGGGGCATACTTAGCAGCTAAAGAGTTGTGACTTGTCAGAAAAGCACGTGGCTTAAAATGCTGGTGCAAAATTAGCCAAATCTAAAGTGGTGTGAGGAACAAACAAGTGCCTAAGAGGTTATGCAAGATGTGCCAAAATTATCATTCAGGTTGTATAACTGTGATAAATATGGCACATTTTGTGCTTGTCTGGTCTAAGTTTAAGCTGTCTAGCTATAAGGACACTGTCACACGGCAGTCAGAAGCGGGCTGAGCCAGGGGGAAGGGAGGTGTGTGCCCCCGGGGCCGGTTGTCTAGTAGATGATTAGGGCCACGGGGAGTTAAGGGTAGCGCAGGGGAGCATTGGAGAGAATGCCTGTGATTCTCCTGCACAGAACATCTGACGTCCGGTGGCTGCATTATATGACGTCACATCTGATGTATAATGCAGCTACCCGTGGCCACACACTCTGTGCAGGAGAATCACAGCTCTTCTCTCCGACCAGGTTGTAATAACATATGGGGCCCTGCCGTTTGCTGCACTGCACGGCCCCATCACAAAGAAGCAGGGAGGATGGAGGAAGAAGAAAGAAGAAGAAAGGGCTGAAGAGAAGCAGTAACACACAGCTCTCCTACCCTCCTGCCTGCAACATGTAACAGCTGATGAAGATGAAACTGTAAATGTTATGTGTGGGGGAGGGGATTCTTTACAAATCGCTCTTGAGGGGGACGGGGGACTTAACTGTAAGGCTCTGTTCACACTGAGTTTTTTTTGCAGGCAGATTTTGACCTTCCTGAAAATTCTTGCCACGATTTTCACAGTGTTTTTCGACCGCAGCCATTGAGTGCTGCTGACAAAAAACGCAGTGCAAGACGCTTTCTCTGCCCCCATTGATTTCAGTGGGAGGTCAGAGGTGGAACCGCGGCAAGGAAGATCATAACGCTTTTTTTTGCCACGAGCGGCTAAAAACTGTCACAGAAAAATAACACCTCCGTCTCCCATTAAAGTCAATGGGAGGTGGTTTTGGACATTTTTGCTGCTGATTCTGATGCAGTTTCCGCATCAAAATCAGCGTAAAAAAAACTCTGTGTGAATTGTGCCAATATGTTTGGTGTGGGGTAGGGGATTATGTGTAAAACTTTTTGTGGGGGAGGGGGGATATGGCTATGAATGCTATGTGGGGGAGGGGGAGCTTGACTGTGAATGTTATGTGTGGGGTGAGGGGATTCTGTTTAAAGACTATGTACACCTTTGAAAACATTTATATACATATATATATACAGTATATATATATATATATATATATTTTTTTTTTTTTTTATTTATAAATATATATACACTACCGTTCACAAGATTAGGGTCACTTAGAAATTTCCTTATTTTTGAAAGAAAAGCACAGTTTTTTTCAATGAAGATAACATGAAATTAATCAGAAATACACTCTATACATTGTTAATGTGCTAAATGACTATTCTAGCTGCAAACGTCTGTTTTTTAATGCAATATCTACATAGGTGTATAGAGGCCCATTTCCAGCAACCATCACTCCAGTGTTCTAATAGTACATTCTGTTTGCTAACTGTGTTAGAAGGCTAATGGATGATTAGAAAACACTTGAAAACCCTTGTGCAGTTATGTTAGCACCGCTGTAAACCGTTTTGCTGTTTAGAGGAGCTATAAAACTGACCTTCCTTTGAGCTAGTTGAGAATCTGGAGCATTACATTTGTGGGTTTGATTAAACTCTCAAAATGGCTAGAAAAAGAGAGCTTTCATGTGAAACTCGACAGTCTATTCTTGTTCTTAGAAATTAAGGCTATTCCATGCGAGAAATTGCCAAGAAACTGAAGATTTCCTACAACGGTGTGTACTACTCCCTTCAGAGGACAGCACACACAGGCTCTAACCAGAGTAGAAAGAGAAGTGGGAGACCCCGCTGCACAACTGAGCAACAAGACAAGTACATTAGAGTCTCTAGTTTGAGAAATAGACGCCTCACAGGTCCTAAACTGGCAGCTTCATTAAATAGTACCCGCAAAACGCCAGTGTCAACGTCTACAGTGAAGAGGCGACTCCGGGATGCTGGCCTTCAGGGCAGAGTGGCAAAGAAAAAGCCATATCTGAGACTGGCTAATAAAAGGAAAAGATTAATATTGGCAAAAGCACACAGACATTGGACAGAGGAAGATTGAAAAAAAGTGTTATGGACAGACGAATCGAAGTTTGAGGTGTTTGGATCACACAGAAGAACATTTGTGAGACGCAGAACAACTGAAAAGATGCTGGAAGAGTGCCTGACGCCATCTTTCAAGCATGGTGGAGGTAATGTGATGGTCTGGGGTTGCTTTGGTGCTGGTAAAGTGGGAGATTTGTACAAAGTAAAAGGGATTTTGAATAAGGAAGGCTATCACTCCATTTTGCAACGCCATGCCATACCCTGTGGACAGCGCTTCATTGTAGCTAATTTCATCCTACAACAGGACAATGACACAAAGCACACCTCCAAATGATGCAAGAACTATTTAGGGAAGAAGCAGGCAGCTGGTATTCTATCTGTAATGCAGTGGCCAGCGCAGTCACCAGATCTCAACCCCATAGAGCTGTTGTGGGAGCATCTTGACCGTATGGTACGCAAGAAGTGCCCATCAAGGCAATCCAACTTGTGGGAGGGGCTTCTGGAAGCATGGGGTGAGATTTCTCCCGATTACCTCAGCAAATGAACAGCTAGAATGGCAAAGGTCTGCAATGCTGTAATTGCTGCAAATGGAGCATTCTTTGACGAAAGCAAAGTTTGAAGGAGAAAATTATTATTTCAAATAAAAATCATTATTTCTAACTTTGTCAATGTCTTGACTATATTTTCTAGTCATTTTGCAACTCATTTGATAAATATAAGTGTGAGTTTTCATGGAAAACACAAAATTGTCTGGGTGACCCCAAACTTTTGAACGGTAGTGTATACCAGATATGTATACAGAAATATCTTCATTTGATTACGACAGTGATACATTTCGCGTCCTAGTGTTAGGGGAAGAGGCAGACCCCAATACCCCAACACAAATTTTCTCAAAGAGTACGATCTAAAGGGGAAATTTGTGTGTTAAAGAGAGGACTCTCATTTGTCCCTACCCCGACTTTTGACTTGTTTTCATGGGTCAAAGACCTACAACTGTTTAGGCGGAAGCTAAAATTAAAAAAAAATAAATAAATTAATGACAGACGTAGGTGTCAGGAGTTGGGTTTAGAGGAGGCATATATGCCCCTTCTTAGGACTATGGGGGATTTACTCAAGTAAGGTGGTAGCCAACAGGAGAAGGTCCATTTACGGACTTGGCCTTGCCCTCAAATAAGAATCCACCTATGAGTGAAAATAGATTTACTGCCTGATTAGAACGATTAAAATACATTTTATTGATAGATACTAAAATAAGCTCTTGAAGCCCAATTACATATAACAACAGGCTCAGACAGGTGGTCAGCAGCAGAGAAGGTCTATTAGTAGTGGTAATATTATTCCACCATTAGTTTTCTTATCAATATTACCACTACTAATAGACCTTCTCTGCTGCTGACCACCTGTCTGAGCCTGTTGTTATATGTAATTGGGCTTCAAGAGCTTATTTTAGTATCTATCAATACAATGTATTTTTAGGGTATGTGCACACGATGAGAGGCTTTTACGTCTGAAAAGACAGACTGTTTTCAGGAGAAAACAGCTGCGTCGTTTCAGACGTAAATGCTGCTCCTCGTATTATGCGAGGCGTCTTTGACGCCTGTAATCTTGAGCTGCTCTTCATTGACTTCAATGAAGAACGGCTCAAATTACGTTGCAAAGAAGTGTCCTGCACTTCTTTGCCGAGGCAGTCAATTTACGCGTCGTCGCTTGACAGCTGTCAAACGACGACGCGTAAATGACAGGACGTCTGCACAGTACGTCGGCAAACCCATTCAAATGAATGGGCAGATGTTTGCCGACGTATTGTAGCCCTATTTTCAGACGTAAAACAAGGCATAATACGTCTCGTTTATGTCTGAAAATAGGTCGTGTGAACCCAGCCTAATCGTTCTAATCAGGCAGTAAATCTAGAAATTAACGGAACGTAAGATTCTTATCAATGTGCATAGTCTATGAGTGAAAATACACCAATTGATATGTTCTTGAAGGTGGTGACTGACCAGTTATCCCGTATTTCTCGTAAAGGGGGGTGTAGCAATATTACCCCTGATGAACTTGAGAGTTTACGACTCCTTGAAAACGATGAGTCTATTATTATCAAGTCATCCCACAAGGGGGGCAATGTGGTCGTCATGGATCGCCAGGCATTTCTATGTGCCTCGGGATCCTTGACAACCGCAATTGCTATGAAATTATCCCCTCTAACCCTACAAACGCCTAGAAGAAGGCACTTAAAAACATTCTCCTAACAGCATAGGCTGATCACCTGATCGCCGGTCACTGAGTATCACTATGTCTCCTCCTGAAATACATGCCATGTGAACCTGTCAACTGAAAAATCATTCACTTCACTTTCATCATTCTAAGGGTATGTTCACACGCAGTGTTTTCAGCCATTTTTCGGGCCATAAACGTCCTGAAAAAAGGCTGAAAAATTGGAAGCAGAACACCTACAAACATCTGGTCATTGTTTCCAATGGGAAATACGGCGTTCAGTTCCGACGGTGCATTTTTTTACGTGACCGTTTTCCAAAATTGGCACGTAAAAAGATGGCCGCCAAAAAGAAGTGCATGTCACTTCTTGGGAGGTTTTTGGAGCAGTTTTTCATTGACTCTATAGAAAAACAGCTACAAAAACGGCTGTAAAAAACGCTGCCAAAAATGCGAGTTTGATAAAAAAAATTGCTGAAAATCAGGAGCTGTTTTCCCTTTGTTTAGTAAGTGTGTGAACATACCCTTAGCCTTTTGGTGTGTCCTATAGCTTCTGCCAGCTGCCATTTATACAATCACTCCGAAAATGGCAGCCGGACACTGCTTAGCAATTTCAAGACACCTTTTCCTGGCTTGTAGGAGGGGTGCTGAGATTCCCTCCCACATTTATGGCAGCTGTGAGTCAGGTTGCTTTGCCTTGCTGTAATTCTGGGAAGTGCTCCCTCTGGTGGCCAACATAGGAAAACATGTAAAATTATTATTTCATTTTTAATACTTTCCACAATGTGGAAGGAAAAAAAATACAGCAAAAAAACGTTAAAAATATAATAGAAATAAGTAACTTACTTTAAAAAAAAAAGTTTAATTTGCGACACATTCCCTTTAAAGGCTATGTAAGCTTTAGAAGACATTTTTTTTTAACTAAAACAACAGTGTTTAATGCAACTTTGTAATTGGTTTTTATTAAAAAATAATATAGTTGTTGAGATACAGCTTCTGACATCAGGTTCGGCCATTTTGGCTTCCTTTGATGTATGGTTGTACACATCAATTGTACAAGATAGAGGTTTGGAAGCAGTGCAGTGTGTGCTCACCGGCTCGGATATGTCTCCTTGGTGTACACGATTTGTCCTTGAGCTGCTGTACTGAATACACATAATTGTTTTATGTTTGGAGATGATTTTTACCGACAGCGCAGAGGGACAAGCTCAGTGGAGGAACTATTATTGTTCCAGGAGGAACCTAATAATATATATATAGAGTTAAAATTCACACTTACCCACTCAGATAGGGAAATTCAAGAGACACTATGGTCTCCAAGAATGGTGACTATTTAGTATCAGATATTTCTAAAAAATACAACAGATAGGAACAACATGTTGAATTACCAGAGCCATAATCCCAAGAATATGGTTAATTCACTACCGTTAAGCCAGTTACTAAGGCCCCATGCACACGACCGTGCCCGCAATCACGGCACGTGATTGCGGGCACGGCCGGCCGCTGACTGACAGCCGCATTTTCGGGCCGTGCTCCCATACAAAGTATGGGAGCACGGCCCGCAAAATGCGAAAAAACGGACATGTTCCATAATTCCCGGAACATTTCCACGGCACTTACACCCTTCCGTAGTGCTACGGAAAGGTGTCAGTGTTCAGTGAAAGTGAATGGCTCCGTTTTTGCGGACCGCAATTGTGGTCCGCAAAAACGGAGGTTTTTTACGGTCGTGTGCATTGGGCCTGAGTTAGGAGGATTGTGAGGAGTGAGGACAATGTAAATAATCGGCTAGAAGAAATGTGCCAAAGATTTATATCTAGAGGGTATCCATTAAATGTGGTTCAACAACAGAAAGGGAAGGCCGTATGGTGGACAAAGAGTCACTCTTGGGTAGAAAGTGTAGAACGGACAACTTGCAATGAATCCCATTTGTGTCCATCTACCGCCCTCTTAGTAATGGGATTGGGGACAACCTGAGACAAAACAGGTCAATATTGGAAAGGGTTTGCTTAGGAATACCTGAATTTAAATCGCCTCCTCTGTTACCATACAGACGGAGTCCTAATTTAAGAGATCGGCTTGTCTGATCAGACGTTGTAACAAATAAATGTCCCCAACAGACGTATTTGAGCATGGCCGGCCTTAGCTATGTGCGACACGTGCGGTCGCACAGGGCGCCGGCCGCCATGCTGCAAGGGGGGCGCCAGTGGGTACGAGCAGAAGAGAGGAGAAATGTTCCTCCCTCTGCACTGCTGCGTGAAGTGAGCGCTGATTGGAGGAGCAGCAGGTGCCTCTGTCTGCTCCACCAATCGGCACAGCCTGTACTGCAGTGTCACACACACTCAGAGCCTCAAGCAGCTCCTTCCTGCTGTGCTGCTGCCCCAGTGAAGACTCCTCCACGGAGCTCCAGAGTCAGGTAAGTGCAGCAGCTTTAGATTAATCTATGTCTATTTATGTGCAGTGGGAGAGAGGGGGCTTTATTTGATGTGTAACAGGATGTTTTGTTTTTTTTAAAAGATCGATTTTGTGGGGGAGGGGAGGCTAGGTTAGAGGTACTTTGTGTGTGTGTGTGTGTTTTTTTACAGATCGATTTTGTGGGGGAGGGGAGGCTAGGTTAGAGGTACTTTGAGTGTGTATTTTTTACAGATCGATTTTGTGGGGGAGGGGACATTGCCCTAAATGCTATAGGAGTGGGGGGATTCTTTATACATGTATTTTGTGGGGAGGGGGACTTCTGTATAGTTTATTTTGTGGTGTAGGAGCTTATTATGAATCATGGGGGAGGGGAACTTAGCGTTATGTATGGGGAGAAAGGATTCTTTAGGGTACGGCCACACGGAGCGGCCCTCACACTGTCGCAACGCGGCCAACAACCGCGCTTGGCACTATGTAGGAGCGGCTGTCCAATACCTCGTTAAGGGGTATTCCGGTTACACGCGCACTGCCGCTCCATTCATTCTCTATGGGAGCGCCGGAGATAGCCGAGTGCAGTGTTCTGCTTTTTCCGCCGCTCCCATAGAGAATGAATAGGGGGTAAGTTGTTGTAATTTGCAAAATCGTGCGGCCATAAAGGGTGTATTAATTCATGGCCGCACGTTAACGCTGGTAAACCGTCCCTTTATCTGCAAAATCGTGCGGCCATGAATTAATACACCCTTTATGGCCGCACGATTTTGCAAATTACAACAACTTACCCCCTATTCATTCTCTATGGGAGCGGCAGAAAAAGCAGAACACTGCACTCGGCTATCTCCGGCGCTCCCATAGAGAATGAATGGAGCGGCAGTGCGCGTGTAACCGGAATACGTGCGGCCACTAACAGGCTGTTTGACAGCCGCACTGAACATGGTGGCGGCGTGGTTGTTAGCTGCGTTGCGACCGTGTCAGGGCTGCTCCGTGTGGCCTTACCCTTAGGCTGGATTCACACGAGCGCGTGCCTTTTGCGCACGCAAAAAACACGGCGTTTTGCCTGCGCAAAATGCATTTGACAGCTCCGTGCGGCAGCAGCATATGATGCGCGGCTGTGTGCTTTTCGCGCAGCCGCCATCATTATGACACTCCATTTGGATGTTTGTAAACAAAAAAGCAGGTGGTGCTTTTCTGTTTTCATTCATCCTTTTGACAGTTGTTGCGCGAATCACGCTGTTCGCATGGAAGTGCTTCCGTGTGCCATGCGTGGTTTTCACGCACCCATTGACTTCAATGGGTGCGTGATGCGCAAAAAACGCTCAAAGAACGGACATGTCATGACTTTTATGCAGCGGACTCACGCAGCATAAAAATCACGCACATGTCTGCACGGCCCCATAGACTAATATAGGTCCGTGCCACGCGTGTGAAAATCACGCGCGTTGCACGGACGTATATCCCGTTCGTCTGAATAAGCCCTTAGAGATAATATTTGTGGGGAGAGCAACTTGATTATAAGGGTAGGAACACACAGGGTGGATACGTAAAACGACACAGTGTATACGTCCTGAGAACCGCAGGGAATTTCACCTGAAAAACAGCACCAAATTTTGGTGCAGTTTTTTTGGCAGAAAGACTTCAGAAATAAATTTAAAAAAAACTTCTTTCACTTATTATTATGGGGCACGAGGTGTGATGATTTTAACCTCCATGTGCCTCACATTAATAGTAATTAACCCCATCATGTACCTCACACATTAACCCATTATGACTGAGAAACATGATGGGGTTAATTACTATTAATGTGAGGCAAATGGAGGTTAAATTCATCATCACACCTCGCGCCTCACATCAGAAAATGGAAGAACTTTTTTTTATTACTGTTGGCAAAATATCGTTTTGGTATCGAAATTGCAATACTACACGAAGTATCGGTATTGAAGTCCAAATTCAGGTGTCGTGACATCCCTACTACCTACAAAGGGGCTATGTGGCATGACCTACAAGGGGGCTGTGTGGCATGACCTACAAGGGGACTGTGTGGCATGACCTACAAGGGGGCTGTGTGGCACGAAACTACAAGGGGGCTGTGTGGCACGAAACTACAAGGGGGCTGTGTGGCACGAACCACAAGGGGGCTGTGTGGCACTACCTACAAGGGGGCTGTGTGGCACTACCTACAAGGGGGCTGTGTGGCACTACCTACAAGGGGGCTGTGTGGCACTACCTACAAAGGGGCTGTGTGGCACTACCTACAAGAGGGCTGTGTGGCACTACCTACAAGGGGGCTGTGTGGCACTACCTACAAGGGGGCTGTGTGGCACTACCTACAAGAGGGCTGTGTGGCACTACCTACAAGGGGGCTGTGTGGCACTACCTACAAGGGGGCTGTGTGGCACGACCTACAAGGGGGCTGTGTGGCACTACCTACAAGAGGGCTGTGTGGCACTACCTACAAGAGGGCTGTGTGGCACGAACTACAAAAGGGCTGTGTGGCACTACCTACAAGAGGGCTGTGTGGCACTACCTACAAGGGGGCTGTGTGGCACGACCTACAAGGGGCTGTGTGGTACTATACAGGGGGCATCTGTGAGTGGGGGGCTGATGGTCATTTTACTGTGAGTGGACGGGCTGATGGTCATTTTACTGTGAGTGGGGGGCTGATGGTAGTTTTACTGTGAGTGGGGGGCTGATGGTCGTTTTACTGTGAGTGGGGGGCTGATGGTCGTTTTACTGTGAGTGGGGGGCTGATGGTCATTTTACTGTGAGTGGGGGGCTGATGGTCATTTTACTGTGAGTGGGGGGCTGATGGTCGTTTTACTGTGAGTGGGGGCTGATGGTAGTTTTACTGTGAGTGGACGGGCTGATGGTAGTTTTACTGTGAGTGGGGGGCTGATGCTCATTTTAGGGTATGTTCACACGGCAGCGTCCATTACGGCTGAAATTACGGAGCTGTTTTCAGGAGAAAACGGCTCCGGAATTTCAGACGTAATGGCATGTGCAGGCGCTATTCGCTGCGTCCATTACGGATGTAATTGGAGCTGTTTTTCTATGGAGTCAAGGGAAAATTACGTCTCAAGAAGTGACAGGCTTTTCTTTGACGCGGGCGTCTCTTTTACGCGCCGTCTTTTGACAGCGGCGCGTAAAAAAAATGACCGTCGGCACAGAATATCGTAAGACGCATTCAAATGAATGGGCAGATCTTTGCCGACGCTTAAACACCCGAATTACGTCCGTAAATAGTGTGTGTGAACCCAGCCTTACTGTGAGTGGGGGGCTGATGGTCATTTTACTGTGAGTGGGGGGGGGGGGGGGCTGATGGTCTTCAAGTGGTTTCCACCTCTGACCTCCAATTGAAATTAATAGTAGGAAGAAAATAGCTTTGGCGCTCTTTTGGAGCTTTTTTTGCTGCGTCTTTTGCATTCGCTTCAACGGCTTAAAAAAAACCGCTAAAAGAACCCCATCAAATAACGCTGTCAATTCAAAAGCAGATTTTTTCTGCCTTACAAAAAAACGCTGTGTGAACATACCCTAAGAATGTAGTGCTTATTTTTAGCTATTTTCTGTCTTTCTCTAAACAATTTTTGGTAGGGGGGCCCTGAGGATTTTTTTTTTTTCCAGGGGTGGCTCAAGTCCGAAAAGGTTGGGAAACTCTGTAACAGGCTACAGAGGCGCCTGCAGCCTATGAGGCGCAGGGACAGGATCCCTGCGCAGTCGGCGTGATGACATCTCTGGATCAAGCCGGCCTACGCAAGGATCCTGTCAGGTGGAGGTGGGGGGCAGTATGGCACTGTCTACAAGGGGGAGGTGGGGGCTGTATGTCACTTTCTACAATGGGGAGGTAGGTGCTGTATGACACTGTTTACAAGGGGGCGGTGGGGGGCACTGTGTACAAGAGGGAGGTGGGGCTGTATGACACTACAAGGGGCAGATGGGGGCTGTATGGCACTACAAGGGGCAGATGGGGGCTGTATGAGACTACAAGGGGCAGATGGGGGCTGTATGGCACTGTCTACAAGGAGGAGGTGGGGGATTATGACACTATCTACAGGGAGGCTGTACGGCACAATCTACAGGGGGCACTTTCTACTAGGGGGGCTGTGGGGGCATTATACTCTGGAGGACATCATACTGTGTAGGGGCACTACAGGGGACAATATAATGTGTGTGGCACTTAGGGGGCATAACACTGTGTGGGCACAATTAGAGGACAAAATACTGTGTCCTTGAAGGCGTTATAATATATTACATTATTAAATATTATACTGTGTGTGGGGCACTAAAGGGGCATTACACTGTGTGGGGGCACTATATAGGGCATTATACTGTGGGGAGGAATTATGCTTTTTTATGGGGCATTTTTTATAATGGGTGGGGCGCCGAAAGATAATTTCGCACGGGGCGGGCGCCATCTACCCTAAGGCCGGCCCTGTATTTGAGCATCCCGATACAGGGAGATTTCTCATGTTTATGATGATAATGTTGCAGTAATACGGTTAAAGGGGAATTCCTTGCACAGCCGTACACTGGAAAGGCATATAGGAATCTACTTTAATATTCATGCACCTCCAGTTATGTGGTCTATATGATAACCTGCAGGTAAGTGCCACGCAATTGGCTCAGATGATCGGAGGACGCCGACACATACCCAGCGAGCTATCCATAAGTGCGCATGGATTCCCTCAGTTTATGTTAAATGCGAGATTGTAATAGATTGGATTACACACCTAAGTCTCTGTTTAGAATGGATCATAGGGATTCATCTAGTTTCCCCCAATGCGGCCTGATATGGCGATGCCTGAAAATATTTCTGTACTGGATAGGGATTGTAGATTATTTAATAGCTATATTTGATATGGGACAGGAAGCAAGCATGTAGGAACACCTGGTAGCTCGCCCCCTGACCATGTGCATACGACGCTGAAGCCATAGAGTGGATCCCTTCTGCCTCTCCTCCCTGTTTCTCTGACTCTCCAGCTCCCTGTGCTTTGCTAGCTCTGATATCAATACTGAGCGATTTCTTCATAGAACGGCCTTGCATTGCATGGTCTCTGGCGCCCTCTGCTGCTTGTTTCCAGTTACTGAAGTGGCATAGCATAGCTGAGGCCACTAACACAGATTGGTGCACTATGTTTCTCCTGCTGGCTGAATACTGAATTGGTGAAACACCGAACATTGCACATGGATTACTGAAGTCAGCTAAGTACTGTTACATACTTTGTTATATGCTATGCTCTGTAGATCATATGGCTTTGTCTGTATTGGCAATATAGATCATTTTCAGGTATACATTACTGGATTTCTCAATGCTTTTGTTATAAGAAATAACCTGCATGTGTATTCTGATGCCAGCCAGAGTAAATGCTAAATATGATCAGTCTCTGTTGTTTCCAGGAGATGTTTGCATTATATATAACATCATGAGAGACTGGGCTCAGTCCAGAGCACTTACATACTCTCCTTAGAGAACTTTGAGAAGATTGTTTGACTGTTGGCCATTAAAGCTAGGAGGCTGAAACCTTCCTCGGAGCCTTTTTGATTTTATTTTTTTTAAATAGAAGTTAAGGGCCTGTCAGAAGGTAATACATCTCTTAAAAATAAAATCATTGATATGGAGGATAGGTCAAGAAGATGCAATATAAGATTATTGGGCTTCCCGGAACGGATTGAAAAACTGATTCTGAGGCTTTTGTTCAGAACTGGATAAAAGATCAAGTTGGGGCAAATCATTTGTCTCTAGGATTTGGAATAGATAAAGCACATATAATACCTGCTAAGCCATTATCCTATGGCACTAAGCTGAGGGCAATAATTGCAAGAATCCAGAGTTCAAAAGACAGGGACATCATCCTAAAGAAAGCTAGCGTATCATCGAATTTATTATTTAATAACATAAAAATATCTATATACCCAGATTATTCTTATGAAACAACTAAAAAGACAGGCGTTTACTCCAGTTAGGCCTCATTCCCACGACAGGGTTTCCCGGCCGGGTGCCGGCCGTTCATAAATCGGCCGGCACCCGGCTGCATTAGGAATAATAGACCCCTAATGGGGCTATTCACACGACCGATTTTTTGACGGCCGTGGAAACCGGCCGTCAAAAAATAGGACATGCTCTATCTTCGGCCGGGTAACCGGCCGCCCGGCTCCCATAGAAGTCTATGGGGCTGGGTAATACACGGCCATCAGCGGGATGTGTCCCGAGTGATGGCCGGGTTTTCCGGCGCTTGCGCTCTATCTCCTCCTCCTCACAGCGCAGAGTGCATGTGAGGAGGAGGAGTTGATGCCATTCTGACGAATGGCATCGCTGTACACTGTGTGGCAGGGCCGGGGTGTACAGCAGGTGGAAGGGAGCGCTGCGCTGGCTCCCTTCCCCTGCTTGTTTTAAAAGCGCCCTGGCCCGGCGACACCTTCGATGGCGCCGCTAGCAGCTGCTGCTGCTGCGGCTGCTACTACTGCAGCGACGCCACTATAGCAGAGCAGGGAGGTATCTCCCCGCTCTGCTATGTGCTAGCCGCACTTTAGCTCCTTGAAGGAGCGGAATCCTTTTGTTTTCGGGGATTCCGCTCCTGGACAGAGCGCTTGATGTCTCTGTCCATATCTGGGCAGTGACATCAGGGGAAACTCCTGAAGCGGAATCCCCGAACACATGGGGATTCCCCTTCAGGAGTTGCCGCTGATGTCACTGTCCAGATCTGCCCGGCCGATTTTACCGGCCGGCACTCGGGCTCGGGCGCGACCCGGTCGTGTGAATCCCGCCTTAGGAAAAAATTACATTTGTCAGGAATCAAATAATCCCTAATCTACCCAGCAAAGTTGAGGCTTGTACATCAGGACAAAGTAAATTGTTATTCCTACCAGAAAGAGGTTGAAAAATGGTGAGACTTAGAGGGTTTAAAATAATTATGTATTTATTCACAGGGAAAACGGGGTACATGTTTAGTGGAGAGGCCTGTTAGAAAAGACAAGTCAACACGGGGAGAGGAGAGGGGAGGGGGTAAAACAGGTATGGATGAAAAAAACAAAAATTGTTTTTCAGCTAATAGAATTAAGTTGTATAATTTTGGGGCCATTATTAAGGAATCCCCACAGGACTATCAATTTATACATATTGAATCCTACGGATGAGCATGAAAATAGTGGTTTGGGGTATAGGTGAGAAATGAAAGAGGTTCACAATTATGGGATATATAAAATCTCACTTTCCTTCAAATGCTTGTTTATTGGAAACGCACTAAACAAAAGAGACGATTAGTAGATTAGAGAATAGATGGTGGGCACAACAATTCTATTCTACACACTCCTCGTATTCTAGGGGTGTTACTGTACTTATTCACATGGGCACACAATGCTAAACCTTTGATAAGTATATAGATGAGGAAGGAAGGTTTGTCTTCCTTCACTGTATATTAAAAGAAACACTAGCTATTTTAGCATTTGTATATGTACCACCTCCGTTCTCATCCGTGGTGTTTAAGAAATTATGTTTATGTTGGGGAGAAACGACTGTCCTGTAATGTTTATCGGAGATATGAACTGTGTAATGGATGAGGCCATAGATACGTTTAACCCTGAAAGAGGCCCTAGAATTTTGGTAATAACGCCTTTGGCCAGAATAAGCGAAGAGTTGGGCCTGTTGGCTATCTGGCGCCTTAAGAACCCACAAAATCAATGCTTTTCTTGTTATAATGCCTCACATCACACAGTGACACGTATTGATATGGTGCTGTGCAGCGATTCCTTCATCACGTTAATTGGGAAAATGACATATGACACCAGAAGTATATCGGATCATCACGGGCTGTAGTGTTCTTTAAATCATTCATGTTTCCCAAAAAAGTATTAGAATTAATCCGTACTGGTTCACTTTGATACAAAACTTAGATTTAATAAAAGCTCAGCTTAAAAGTATAATAGACATTAATTGGGGCTCAACTCCTGATTTAACCCCTTCACGCCGCAGCCCTTTTTCAGATTTTCATTTTAGTTTTTTCCTCCCCATCTTCCAAAAGGCAGAACTTCTTAATTTTTCCGTCGATATAGACCTATGAGGGCTTGATTTTTGTGGGACGGGTTGTAGTTTTTCGTAGCACCATTTATTTTACAATATAATGTACTAGGAAATGGGTAAAAAATTATTTGTTTACTTATTTATTTTTTTACTATGCTCTAAGGGGAAAATGGAAAAAGGGGGATTGTTTGAACTTTTAATTTTTTTTTTACATAAAAAAAACTGGATTTAACTCATTTTTACAATTCACTGAAGTGATAAATGAGTAAAACTTATAATTTTTATTGAATAACTCTCTAAAAACAGGGGTTCAATCACCACTGTGAAAACAGCCCACCGTGATTTATAAAAAGTGTATTAAACATATACTGCAATTGCTGGTTCGTTTGTGAACCCTCCTCAGATTGAGTATGCTTAAAAGTGTGGGATCAGCGTTTTAGCATTGGTGTATCAGTGAATGGGACCCTACAACACAACAGAGCCAGAAGTTTCCGCTTCTAAATACCCCAGTGCTGGGGTTACCCAAAGATACCACTGTCACCTACGCTATAATCCCTATCTCCTCTGACCCTACGCGTTTCTATGCATTATTTCATCAGGGGTCTATGTCTTTGTCATTCTGGCTAAGACGCCAGTGATATCAAACTGTAACAGATATTCTGCTACACACACACACGGAAGCGTGCTCGCATGGCCCTAGGTGACAGTGGTATCTTTGGGTAACCCCAGCACTGGGGTATTTAGAAGCGGAAACTGCTGGCTCTGTTATGTTGTAGGGTCCCATTCACTGATACACCAATGCTCAAACGCTGATCCCACACTTTTAAGCATACTCAATCTGAGGAGGGTTCACAAACGAACCAGCAATTGCAGTATATGTTTAATACACTTTTTATTAATCACGGTGGGCTGTTTTCACAGTGGTGATTGTACCCCTGTTTTTAGAGAGTTATTCAATAAAAATTATAAGTTTTACTCATTTATCACTTCAGTGAATTGCAATCTTTAGTACTTTGTGGGAGCACAAGTTAACTATCATAAAATACAGTGAATTATTTAACTCATTTTTACTTTTTTTATTAGTCCCCCTAGGGGACATCAACCAGCGATCGTTAGATCGCTTGCACGATATACTGCAATACTAATGTATTGCAGTATATCGTGATTCTGACAGGTAACTGTTAAGCCCCATTTAAGCCCAGCATTTAATGAGTTAAACGAGCGGGATCGCGCTCGAGCGCGATGCCGCTAGTTACTCTGAAGTGTCGGCCGTAACAAACAGCCGACACCGGCATCGTATGGAGCGGGTTCACTCCGTGAGCCCGTTCCATACTTCCCCTACCCGACTTTGGTGTATGGATACGTCAAATGTCGGGAAGGGGTTAATAGTGTGGGACACAATAAAGGTGTTTATTAGAGGTATACTCTTTGGGAATGTTGTCAAATTAAAACGTGAATATAATAAAGTTGTAAGGGGAAAGAAATGTGAAAAAATTTACACTAAAAACTCAACGGAAGCCCTCTTGAGCGAGTGGAAAATATCACAGAAGGAGTACAAAGAATGTTTACTAAACAAAGCTTAAAATAAAATTTTCTTTTTAAGGAAAAAAGTTTCTGTGAAGCAGGTAGCCCGAATAAGATGTTAATAAACATTATTAAAGAGGCTCTGTCACCAGATTTTGCAACCCCTATCTGCTATTGCAGCAGATCGGCGCTGCAATGTAGATAAGAGTAACGTTTTTATTTTTAAAAAACGAGCATTTTTGGCCAAGTTATGACCATTTTTGTATTTATGCAAATGAGGCTTGCTAAAGTCCAACTGGGCGTGTTTAAAGTAAAAGTCCAACTGGGCGTGTATTATGTGTGTTACATCTGGGCGTGTTTACTTATTTTACTAGCTGGGCGTTCTGACGAGAAGTATCATCCACTTCTCTTCAGAACGCCCAGCTTCTGGCAGTGCAGACACAGCGTGTTCTCGAGAGATCACGCTGTGTCGTCACTCACGTCCTGCCCCAGGTCCTGCATCGTGTCGGACGAGCGGGGACACATCGGCACCAGAGGCTACAGTTGATTCTGCAGCAGCATCGGCGTTTGCAACTAAGTCGATGTAGCTACTTACCTGCAAATGCTGATGCTGCTGCAGAATCAACTGTAGCCTCTGGTGCCCATGTGGCCGACACGATGCAGGACCTGGGGCAGGAAGTGAGTGACGTCACAGCGTGATCTCTCGAGAACACGCTGTGTGTCTGCACTGCCAGAAGCTGGGTGTTAACGAACAGAAGTGGATGATGCTGATTCGTCAGCATCATACACTCCCATTCCTAACGCCCAGCTAGTAAAAGAAGTAAAAACGCCCAGATGTACACACATAATACACGCCCAGTTGTACTTTTACTGTAAACACGCCCAGTTGTACTTTTGCAAGCCTCATTTGCATAAATACAAAAATGGTCATAACTTGGCCAAAAATGCACGTTTTTTAAAAATAAAAACGTTACTGTAATCTACATTGCAGCGCCTATCTGCTGCAATAGCAGATAGGGGTTGCAAAATCTGGTGACAGAGCCTCTTTAAAGAGACTCTGTCACCAGATTTTCAAATCCCTATCTCCTATTGCAGCTGATCGGCGCTGCAATGTAGATAACAGGAACGTTTTTCTTTTTCAAAAGCGATCCTTTTTGGCCAAGTTATGATCATTTTTATATTTATGCAAATGAGCCTTTCTTATGGACAACTGGGCGTTTTTAATCTTATTTCCAACTGGGCGTGTATTGTGTTCGTTACATCTGGGTGTGTTTACTTGTTTTACTAGCTGAGCGTTGTGAATAGAAGTGTATGATGCTGACGAATCAGCATCATCCACTTCTCTTCGTTACCACCCAGCTTCTGGCAGTGCGCAGACACACAGCGTGTCCTCGCTCGTTCCTCCTGTGGGAGGAAGTGAGTGACGTCACAGCGTCTCAATCGTTGCCTGGTACAGATTAGTTCGATTCAGCCTCCTCTGCCTCAGTCCTTGTCAGGATTGCCTGGTCATTATTTTGCATTTTCGGACGTCTTCAGCAAGAAAGGGGCTGAGATGCTGCCCCCACACCGCGCGTATGACTTTCCTATCGACCTAGTTCCTGGTGCTTCCCTTCCCCATGGTATGGTATATCCTCTCTTTTTGCCAGAGACTCTGTCCATGTCCGCCTATGTTAAAGAGAACTTGGATAGGGGCTTCATACGGAAGTCTTCCACCCCGGCAGAAGCCGGGTTCTTCTTCGTCAAGAAAAAGGATGGTTCTCTGCGTCCTTGCATCGACTACCAGGGTCTCAACCAGATCACGGTGAAAAATAGGTATTCGTTGCCATTGATCTCTGAACTGTTTGATCGTATACGTGCTGCCAAGATTTTTTCTAAACTAGACCTGGGTGGGTCTTACAACCTAATTCGGATTCGCCGGGGTGAGGAATGGAAGACTGCATTTAACACCCGTGACCGACACTATGAATATCTAGTAATGCCCTTCAGCCTGTGTAGTGCTCCTGCGGTCTTCCACGAGTTCGTTAATGACGTCTTCCGCGACCTCCTCCAATGTTTGTGTTGTGGTCTATCTTGATGACATCTTGATTTTTTTTTCCAGATCCAATGACTCATCAGAGGCATGTCCGTCAAGTTGTGCTGCGGTTGAGGGAGAATCGCCTGTACACCAAGTTGAAGTTCATGTTTGAGAAAGATGCTCTACCCTTCCTGGGCTACATCATCTCGAATCAAGGTCTCAAGATGAATCTTGAAAAGGTAAAGTCTGTCCTGGAATGGCCACGCCCTCAAGGCTTGAGGGCCATACAGCGCTTCGCCAATTTCTACAGACTGTTCATTCCAAACTTCTCCTCACTGACATCTCCTATCTCTAACCTCACCAAGAAAGGCATGAACGCCAAGTTGTGGACTACAGAAGCAGAGTTCGCATTTAATAGCCTGAAGAGTGACTTCACGTCAGCCTGTATCATCCATCATCCAAATGTTTCTCGACAGTTCTCGTTGAAGGTGGACGCCTCCTCTGTTGGTGCTGGAGCACTCCTGTTCCAAAAAGGTTCCAAGGGCAAGTCAATGGTATGTGGCTATTACTATAAGCTCTTCTCTTCCGCAGAACGCAACTACTCGATTGGGGATCGGGAGTTACTGGCCATTAAATTGGCTCTGGAGGAGTGGAGACATCTATTAGAGGGTGCAGTTCATCCTATCTTGATATTTACGGACCACAAGAACCTCACTTATCACCAGACGGCCCAACGACTGAATCCTGGTCAGGCCAGGTGGTTGCTGTTCTTTGCCCGGTTCCAGTTTGAGCTCCACTACCGTCCAGCCAATGCCTTGTCCAGGTCATTCAAGACAGAGGACACTATGGAGTCTCCACAGAGTATCATTAACCCATCCTGCATCATCCCTGTCAACCCTAGGCGAGTTAGATACATTCCCCCAGGGAGGACTTTTGTGCGTCTGGCGGACAGAAGAAGAATCCTCCACTGGGAACACCGTTCCAAATTTGCAGGTCATGCGGGCGCACGTAAGACCCGAGACCTGATTGCTCATCAGTTCTGGTGGCCCACCTTGCCCAAAGACATCATGGCCTTTGTCTCCTGCACGGTGTGAGCAGCAAATAAGGTTGCCCACTCCAAACTGGCGGGCCTGCTCCAGCCGTTGCCTGTGCCCGATGCCCCCTGGCAACATATTGCTATGGACTTTGTCACGGACCTGCCTCTCTCTGCTGGTTGCAGTACGGTCTGGGTGGTGGTTGTCCGATTCTCCAAAATGGCTAATTTCATTCCACTGACCGGCCTACCGTCCGCTTCCCAACTGGCCAATCTCTTTGTCCAACACATCTTCCGTCTGCACGGCTTGCCTCTACATATTGTGTCAGGGGGTTCAGTTCACCTCTAAGTTCTGGAGAGCCCTCTGCCTACCATCCACAGTCCAATGGTCAATTCGAGAGAATAAACCAGATTATGGAGAACTATCTACGCCACTTTATCTTCGGGCAGCATGAATACTGGGTGCAACACCCTCGTATACCTCTTCCTGTTTCCACTACGTCCCAGGTGCCTGCAGCTGACTCTTGATTCAGAGACTTTCTACAAATCTGGCAGCAGACTCGATCTTCTATTCTTCTGGCAGTCAACCGCATGAAGAGAAAGGCAGACACAAGAAGACGAGAGCCTCCCCAGTTCCTTCCAGGTACTAAGATCTGGCTGTCCTCTAGGAATATCCGGCTGAGGATGCCATCGTACAAGTTTTCTCCCAGGTTCCTTGGACCCTTCGAGATTTTGCAACAAATCAACCCTGTTTCCTACAAGCTTCGGCTGCCTCATACCCTCAAGATCCCCAACTCCTTACATATCTCCCTGCTGAAGCCGGTGATCTTGAACCGCTACTCCGAGACTTCCACTCCTGCAGTGGCTCCCAGCGGTACATCAGAGACTTTTGAGGTTAAGGAGATCCTGGACACTAAAAAAGTTGATTGGGAGGTGTTTGGTCTTGAAGAGAGGTCCTGGGAGCCAGAAGAGAATCTCAATTCTCCTACCCTCTTTAAGAGGTTTCTCTCTCGCTCTGGCCACAAGAGGAGGGGGCGTAAGAGGGGGGGATACTGTATCATCTGTGGTCACTGACCACGATCTCCTTCCATACAGTCGACGCCCTTCTCTCCAGAGATGTCTGGACATGCGGCCGTCCTGTTCCACAGTGATCACCAGGGTATGCTCGCAAGCTCAGTCCTGACTTAAGGAGCCAAAGCGCACACAGGTGGGAGATTGAGCTGATGTTTCCCAGACCACCCTGGGCTATAAGAAGGGCTGTGCCCTGCCCTGCAACCCACTAGGTTGAGCTGAAGTTGTGCTGTGCTGTGTATCACGCCTGTCCTGCTACACCACGCCTGGAGCCTGCCTGCTGCCTAGTCCCAGCCGAACCTGCCTTCCTACTGTCTGAGCTACCACAGGTACACTATAAGAACTATAGACTGTGACCCGTGTCCTGTTGGCCAGCTGCCATACCGTCAAGGTGGTACGGTCCAGAGGGTCCACATACCCAACGTGACAAAAGGCATGTAAACTGCCAACTACCATGACAGAAGCAAAAATTATTTTGATATTAAAAAAAGATAAATGCCTAGTAAAGGTGGACTCATTAAGACCAATCTCACTGTTAAATACAAGCGTTAAACTTTTTGCAAAAGTCTTGGCAATTAGATTGGCAAAAATAATCACAACGGTAATTCATGAGGATCAAAACTGTTTTATTCCAGGCAGAACAGTGTGGCAAAGTGTCTGACGAGTCTTTGGTAATATTCAAGTGACATCTGGGTGGGATCCCCGCTCCATCCGGTCTTTGGACGCAGTTAAAGCGTTCAACAGGGTGGAGTGGGGATACCTTTGGGCAGTGTTGAGGAAAATAGGATTTGGCAATTTTTTTATTGGATTGGTTAGATTACTATATACCGCTCCCAGAGCTAATATCCGGGTCAATGGGAAGAATTCAGAGTTTTTATCTTAAAGCGGGGTATGAGGCAAGGCTGTCCTCTACCTCTACCTGTTATTTACCTTGGCGGTTGAACCCTTGGCCAATCTAGTCAGGACAGGCCAGTACATTGAGGGATTTGGTGCTGGGGTGAGAGAGGACAAAATTGGCCTCTACACGGATAACTTACTCCTGTTTGTGAAAGATCCAGAGTGTAAATTGCAGTATGTAATAGCCAAAATTCAGAAGTTTTTTTTTTCTCTGGTCTTAAAATTAATTGGGCGAAAGCCACGTTGTTGTCCCTTCATTAAAGAAATGTAATACTACAAAATAAAATAAGTGATTTTACCCGGGTCAAACATTTTAATACCTAGGAATTTAAATCTACAATAAGATAGAATATTTTGGGGCTCTTAACCTTACCTGTATGATAAAAGAACTGGGGGAAAAAACAAAAATTTGGGGTAAACTACTTATATCAAAAGCTGACAGAATTATTCTGATAATGTAAAGGATCTGCCAGGCACAACTTCTGTGTATACTCCCATAGGTAATCAGTCTGCACCTGAGTCTATGTCTCTGAGACTGACTCCATCTTCCACCACTCAGGATGCAGGATGGCAGGCTTAGGAGTGGGAGAGCCTATCGCAGCCTGGCCAGACTGAGCTAGCTCCCGCCCTCTGTCTATTTATACATGCCTTTCCTGTTCCTCCTTTGCTTGTGATTCTTCTCGTGTGGTTTCCTGGCCCAGCTGCAGCTTCTAACTATTTGATCCTGCTCCTTACTGACCCTGGCTTACTGACTACTCTCCTGCTCTGCGTTTGGTACCTCGTGCACTCCTGGTTTGACTCGACTCGTTCACGACTCTTGTTGCTCACGGTGTTGCCGTGGGCAACTGCCCCTTTCCCTTTGCTTTGTGTTCCCTTGTCTGTTTGTCTCGTGCACTTACTGAGCGTAGGGACCGCCGCCCAGTTGTACCCCGTCGCCTAGGTCGGGTCGTTTCAAGTAGGCAGGGACAGAGTGGCGGGTAGATTAGGGCTCACTTGTCCGTTTCCCTACCCCCGTCATTACATAATCACAAGCCCATATACCTAGTCTACCCTGCTCCCTGACACTACTATGGACACCCTTGAGACCCTGGCCCAGCAAATGCAGGGTCTCTCCCTACAGGTCCAGGCCCTGGCTCAGAGGGTCAACCAGCCTGACGCTACCATGGTAGTGCCCCTCACCTCACCTCTTGAACCCCACCTCAAGTTGCCTGACCGGTTCTCAGGGGACCGGAGGACTTTTCTCTCCTTTCGGGAGAGTTGTAGGCTCTACTTTCGCTTAAAGCCTCATTCCTCAGGTTCTGAGAGCCAGCGGGTAGGTATAATTATGTCCCGGCTCCAGGAAGGGCCCCAAGAGTGGGCCTTCTCCTTGGCTCCTGACGCCCCTGAACTTTCCTCCGTTGATCGTTTCTTTTCTGCTCTCTGACTCATTTATGACGAGACTGACCGGGCTGCCTTTGCCGAGAGTCAGCTGGTGACCTTACGTCAGGGTAAGAGACCTGTTGAGGAGTATTGTTCTGACTTTAGGAAGTGGTGCGTAGCTTCTCGGTGGAATGACCCTGCCTTAAGGTGCCAGTTTAGGTTGGGTCTGTCGAACGCCCTGAAAGACCTGCTTGTTAGCTATCCCTCTTCTGACTCCCTAGACCAGGTTATGGCTTTAGCGGTACGACTTGACCGACGTCTCAGGGAACGACAGCTTGAACGTTTTTGTGTCTTCCCCTCTGACTCCCCCATGATGCCTCCCGAGGTCCCGTTGCTTCGCTCTTCCACGGAAGACTCGGAGGTACCTATGCAACTCGGGGCCTCCGTGTCCCCCCAACAAGTTCCACAGGAAGAATGGTCTCTGCTTCTATTGTGGGGATGACAAGCATCAAGTGAACACCTGTCCTAGGCGTAAGAATAAGCAGCCGGAAAACTTCCGCGCCTAAGTGATCATCGGGGAGGTCACTTGGGCGCACAGGTATTTCCCGTAAATATGAAACTTAATAAAATCTTGCTTCCCTTTCAGGTCTCTTTTGGTGGTAGGTCTGCTACCGGCAGTGCCTTCGTGGATTCAGGGTCTTCTGCTAATATCATGTCTGTGGAATTTGCTATGTCTCTAGCTATGCCTTTGATTGATTTGCCTAAACCTGTCCCGGTAGTGGGTATCGACTCCACTCCTCTTGCTAATGGTTATTTTACACAGCATACCCCTGTTTTCGAACTCCTTGTTGGCTCCATGCATTTGGAGTAGTGCTCTGTACTGTTGATGCAGGGATTATCGTCCGATTTGGTTTTAGGCCTTCCCTGGTTGCAGTTGCATAGTCCCACGTTTGACTCAAATACTGGGGAGCTTACCAAATGGGGTAATGAATGCTTGACGTCATGTTTTTCTGTTAATTCTATTTCTCCCCCTGAGGAGGTGAACACGCTACCTGAGTTTGTTCAGGACTTCGCTGATGTTTTCTCTAAGGAGGCCTCCGAAGTGTTACCTCCTCATAGAGAATACGATTGCGCTATCGAATTGGTACCAGGAGCTAAGCTTCCTAAGGGTAGGATATTTAATCTTTCTTGTCACGAACGTGAAGCCATGAGAGAGTATATCCAGGAATGCCTGGCCAAGGGTTACATTCGCTCCTCTACTTCTCCGGTAGGTGCTGGCTTCTTCTTCGTAGGGAAGAAGGATGGTGGTCTTAGGCCATGCATTGACTACCGTAACTTGAATAAGGTCACTGTAAGGAACCAGTATCCCCTTCCTTTGATTCCTGATCTCTTTAATCACGTTCAGGGGGCCCAATGGTTCTCTAAGTTTGATCTACGGGGGGCGTATAACCTTATCCGCATCAAAGAGGGGGATGAGTGGAAGACTGCGTTTAACACGCCCGAAGGTCATTTCGAATACCTTGTCATGCCCTTTGGGTTGTGTAATGCTCCTGCGGTCTTCCAGAATTTCATAAATGAGATTTTAAGAGATTACCTGGGGGTATTTCTTGTAGTGTACCTTGATGACATACTGTTTTTTTCCAAGGACTGGTCCTCCCACATTGAGCAGGTCAGGAAGGTGCTCCAGGTCCTTCGGGAAAACAAACTGTTTGCGAAAACCGAAAAATGTGTGTTTGGGGTACAGGAGATACCATTTTATGGGTCAAATGCTCACTCCTCATGAATTCTGCATGGACCCCGCCAAGGTCCAGGCTGTGGCGGAATGGGTCCAACCTGCCTCCCTGAAGGCGTTACAGTGTTTTTTGGGGTTCGCTAATTATTACAGGAGATTTATTGCTAACTTCTCGGTCATCGCTAAGCCTCTTACGGACCTCACTCGCAAAGGTGCTGATCTCCTCCACTGGCCTCCTGAGGCTGTCCAGGCTTTTGAGGTCCTTAAGAAGTGCTTTATCTCGGCCCCGGTGCTGGTTCAGCCCAACCAAATGGAGCCATTTATCGTGGAAGTTGACGCATCCGAGGTGGGAGTGGGGGCTGTCTTGTCCCAGGGTACCAGGTCCCTCACCCATCTCCGCCCCTGTGCCTACTTCTCCAGGAAGTTTTCGCCCACTGAGAGTAACTATGATATTGGCAACCGCAAACTCTTAGCCATTAAATGGGCATTTGAAGAATGGCGCCACTTCCTGGAGGGGGCTAGGCACCAGGTAACGGTCCTTACCGACCACAAGAATCTGGTTTTCCTAGAATCTGCCCGGAGGCAAAACCCGAGACAAGCTCGATGGGCACTATTTTTTACCAGATTCAACTTTTTGGTTACCTATAGGGCTGGGTCTAAAAATATTAAGGCCGATGCACTGTCGCGTAGCTTCATGGCCAGCCCTCCTTCGGAGGAAGATCCTGCTTGTATTTTGCCTCCTGGTATAATCATTTCTTCTATTGATTCTGATTTAGTCTCTGAAATTGCGGCTGATCAAGGTTCAGCTCCCGGGAACCTTCCTGAGGACAAGCTGTTTGTTCCCCTGCAATACCGGCTAAGGGTACTTAGGGAAAATCATGACTCCGCACTATCTGGTCATCCAGGCATCCTGGGTACCAAACACCTCATTGCCAGAAACTATTGGTGGCCTGGGTTGCCTAAAGACGTTAAGGCCTACGTCGCCGCTTGTGAGGTTTGTGCTAGGTCCAAGACTCCCAGGTCCCGACCAGCGGGCTTACTACATTCTTTGCCCATTCCCCAGAGACCTTGGACCCATATCTCCATGGACTTTATCACCGATTTGCCTCCATCTCAAGGCAAGTCGGTGGTGTGGGTGGTAGTAGACCGCTTCAGTAAGATGTGCCACTTTGTGCCCCTCAAGAAACTACCCAACGCCAAGACGTTAGCTACCTTGTTTGTCAAACACATCCTGCGTCTCCATGGGGTCCCTGTCAATATTGTTTCGGACAGAGGGGTACAATTTGTTTCATTGTTTTGGAGAGCCTTCTGTAAAAAGTTGGAGATTGATCTGTCTTTCTCCTCTGCCTTCCATCCTGAAACTAATGGCCAAACTGAGAGGACTAATCAATCTCTAGAACAATATTTAAGGTGTTTTATCTCTGACTGTCAGTATGATTGGGTCTCATTCATTCCCCTCGCCGAATTTTCCCTTAATAACCGGGTCAGTAACTCGTCAGGGGTCTCCCCCTTTTTCTGTAATTTTGGGTTTAATCCACGGTTCTCCTCCGTTTCACCTGGTAGTTCCAACAATCCCGAGGTAGAGGTCGTTCATCTGCAACTGTGCACAGTCTGGGCCCAGGTTCAGAAGAACCTAGAGGCGTCCCAGAGCGTACAAAAAACTCAGGCTGATAGAAGACGTTCTGCTAACCCCTTGTTTATGGTCGGGGATCTGGTGTGGTTATCGTCTAGGAACTTGCGCCTTAAGGTCCCTTCCAAGAAGTTTGCTCCCCGGTTTATTGGGCCGTATAAGGTCATTGAAGTCCTCAATCCTGTCTCCTTCCGACTGGAGTTGCCCCCATCTTTTCGAATACATGACGTGTTTCATGCCTCCCTCCTTAAATGCTGCTCCCCGTCCTTGGCTCCCTCGAGGAAACCTCCTGTTCCCGTTCTCACCCCTGAGGGGGTGGAATTCGAGGTGGCCAAGATTGTGGACAGCAAGATGGTCCAAGGCTCCCTCCAGTACCTGGTCCATTGGAGAGGATACGGGCCTGAGGAGAGGACTTGGGTACCCGCCCGGGATGTTCACGCTGGGGTATTGGTCAGGAAGTTCCACCTTCGTTTCCCCAATAAACCAGGTCCACTTAGAAAGGGTCCGGTGGCCCCTCATAAAAGGGGGGGTACTGTAAAGGATCTGCCAGGCACAACTTCTGTGTATACTCCCATAGGTAATCAGTCTGCACCTGAGTCTATGTCTCTGAGACTGACTCCATCTTCCACCACTCAGGATGGCAGGCTTAGGAGTGGGAGAGCCTATCGCAGCCTGGCCAGACTGAGCTAGCTCCCGCCCTCTTTCTATTTATACCTGCCTTTCCTGTTCCTCCTTTCCTTGTGATTCTTCTCGTGTGGTTTCCTGGCCCAGCTACAGCTTCTAACTATTTGATCCTGCTCCATACTGACCCTGGCTTACTGACTACTCTCCTGCTCTGCGTTTGGTACCTCGTGCACTCCTGGTTTGACTCGGCTCGTTCACCACTCTTGTTGCTCACGGTGTTGCCGTGGGCAACTGCCCCTTTCCCTTTGCTTTTTGTTCCCTTGTCTGTTTGTCTCGTGCACTTACTGAGCGTAGGGACCGCCGCCCAGTTGTACCCCGTCGCCTAGGGCGGGTCGTTGCAATTAGGCAGGGACAGAGTGGCGGGTAGATTAGGGCTCACTTGTCCGTTTCCCTACCCCCGTCATTACAGATAAAAGCAGTTTTATTACCTAAATTATTGTTTATTTTTGGAGTATGCCCAGTCGGGATCCATCACTTCAAAATAATTATTATTATGTCCAATGAACTTATATGGGGGAGGAAAAGGGTTCGGATAAAACTAGACTTTTTATGCCTTCCAAAGACAAGTGGAGGTTTGGCATTCGCTGAGATCCGCTTGTATTTTTTAGCAGCCCAACTACTTTACATTAAGGAATGGAACAAGGATTTGCTGTGGGTTATGTCTAAGACCAAAGGTCAATACTCCAATTTTTTTTAAGTGTTAGAGTCAGGCCAATTACTATCCGGTGTACTAGCAATTGTGCCAACAGCCCGTCATCTACATGACTGTTGTACTCTCATGGGTAAAATTATAGGAAGGAAAAGTTCAATAGAATTCTCGCCTTTATGGCATAATTCATGGTTCAAGCAGCTCAAGGATATCTCAGAGCATCCTCTCCTAAGACAAAAAGAAATAAGGCGTATACTAGAGGGGAGGAGGGAAAAATTAAATCATAGGAGCAACTTTATGCAGTTTTTGGTCTATCCTCAAAGGAAAGGTTCTCCTTTGCGCAATTAAAACCCGCCCTTGATCACTTGGACAATAAATTGCTTCTTTACAAGGATGTTACGAATGGCTTCTATTCAAGATTTTTCATCCAAGAAGTAGGGGTCAAGGCTCTAATATCTATAAAACATTGTTAGAAGTTAAAGAGGCTCTGTCACCAGATTCTCAAACCCCTATCTCCTATTGCATGTGATCGGCGCTGCAATGTAGATAACAGCAACGTGGTTTTTTTAAAAAAACTTTCATTTTTGGCCAAGTTATGAGCTATATTATATATATGCAAATGAGCTTTGAAATGGACAAGTGGGCGTTTTTTTTCTGTGAATATTCGGAGAACGTGATTGGTTTATGTGCAGGGTAATGAACATACAGACAAGCAGTAGAAGACTGACTAAGGGCTGAGCATTTCATTGAATTCAGTCTTCTACTGCTTGTCTGTATATTCATTACCCTGCACATAAACCAATCATGTTCTCCGAATATTCACAGCGCAACCAATCTGAAAGTTTACAGTGCTTGGGAATAAGTGACTGGGGCAGAAGAGGATGGAGGCGCAGCCTTATATAGTGGATCGAGCGGGTTCCCCAGCAGAATTTAAAAAAAACAGGATCCTGACCTGTCCACAGAGTTTAAGGCAGCACAGAGTATTTCAGGAGATGAGCGTGCGGATCTTGTGCGGGGTGGTGACTTGCCAATCATGTGAAGGTGTTATTGAGGACAGGAGTGGAGGAGAGGTAACAGACTGAGAGCTACGTAATGGTAAGAGCAGAGTTCACAGCAGCACAGAATATTTCAGGAGAGGAGCGTGCAGATGTTGAGGAGTGTATGACGCTGACTGGTCACTGATTGGTCAGCGTCATACACGTAAAAACGCCCAGTTAAAAACACAATACACGTCCAGTTGGACATAATTGAAAAAAAAACGCCCAGTTGTCCATTTCAAACCTCATTTGCATAAATATAAAATAGCTCATAACTTGGCCAAGTTATGGAAGTCTTCATTTCTTGCCATGACTAAGAGCACGGTCGGTGCTTGAAACGCGTAGGCTCGGGCACACGCCCGCACCATCAACCATCCTGGGACTGCGTCTCGTTCTACATTTTATATCTTCTATTGTCAATAAAAGTGGGATCCACGTATCCTTTTTATCCCGACATAGCGCTGGATCATTTCTCCTTTTTTTTGCAATGTTTTTATATATAATATCTCATTTTAACTTGCCTACACATTTCAAATAATTTTCCCATTTTTCAATATTCCTAAATTGAAATTTATCTGAATTAAAGAGGCTCCGTCACCAGATTCTCAAACCCCTATCTCCTATTGCATGTGATCGGCACTGCAATGTAGATATATTCTATTGTCAATAAAAGTGGGATCCACGTATCCTTTTTATCCCGACACAGCGCTGGATCATTTCTCCTTTTTTCTTGCAACTTCCACCGTGGGCCGTCGCGGAGATCCGTGCGAGGTGTCAGGCTGGGACGCAGGATTTGGTGAGCTGGAGGTTTCTCCCCATTTTTTCTATATAAAAACATTAGTAGAGCCTCATTAAACAGGAATCACCAATTGATACAATTCAATATAGTTCAAAGACTTTATTACACTCCGGTGTTCCTGAACAGAATCTATAAAAAAAAGTCATCTAACTGTCCCAGATGTATGGTAGTGAAGGCCGACTATTTGCACATCCTATGGAGCTGTCCGACAGTTATAACATTTTTGGTAGCAATTTCTAAAGAAATTTTGGACCGTCAGGAGGTGGATATTCTTTTCTCTCCCCAATTAGTATTACAGGGAGATGATTCTGCTTTAAATGTACCTAGACACTGGAAAAATGGTGTAATAAAGTTATTGTTTATCGCCAAACTTCAGATCATTAGAAAATGGATCTCTAACACTCCTAAGGCTGTAAAAGCATGGATCCATAATGTGAAAAAATCATAAGTTATGAAAAAATAAACAACAATAGTACCTCCTGGAGTAACCTTAAAAATTGCTACTGGGGCCAATGGTAGTGATTCTATTCCAGTGTAATTTCTAGTAATTTTCAAGTAGTCTGATTCTATGCCTTTCTAAAGGTGGATAAGGGCGGAGGGGCATTATGGGGGGTTGTCAAGGGTTATGGTAAAAGTTTTAAAAGTAATTTTGTATTATAAAGTGTGTATTGCAATATTCTGTTAAAAGTTATTCTATTCCTGTCAAATTTTGACACTGTGTTGAATAAAAATTTTCATTTAAAAAAAATAAAAAGTTATATTAATCATGAATTGTGTATCATTAAACATGTATTATGAATAATTAATAATGTATTATGTATCATGAATCTTGAATCATAAATCGTGTATCCTTAATCATTAATCACGAGTTATTGATCATGAATTATTAATCATGAATAATGTGTCATGAATCACTAATATTGTATTATGAATCATGTATCATGAATCAATAATCGTGAAATGTGAATCATGTATTATGAATCATGAATCATGAAACATTAATCATTAATTATGAATAATATATAATGAATCATTAAACATGAATCATTTAATCATGAATAATTAATCATGAATCATGTAACATGATTCATAATACATGATTCATGATAAATGATTAAAGATTTATAATTCATAATACATGTTTAATGATTGATGATACATTATTCATAATTAATGATGATTCATGATTCATAATACATTATTCATGATTTCCGATTAATGATAGATAATAAATGATTTATTATTAATTATTCATAATACATGATTCATGATACATTATTCATGATGAATAATTCATGATTAATAATTCATGATTTATGATTTAAGATGTATAATTCATGATTAATGATACATGATTTATGATTCATGATTTGATTTATGATTCATGATTCATGATAAATGATTCCAGTGGCGTAACTACCGCTATAGCAGCCCTAACGGCTGCTACGGGGCCCGCGGCATGAGGGGGCCCGTGTCGCCCGCCGGCACGGGCCCCCTCCATCTCCGGAGGCTCCGCTAGCTGGCGCTATGGCTGCTACAGCGCGACGCCACTATACACTATGGCAGAGCAGGGAGGTTTCTCCCCGCTCTGCCATTAAAGGGGTTGTTCCTACATAAGACATGTATCCCCTATCCACAGGATAGGGGATACATGTGTGATCGCTGGCAGTGACAGGGAGAACGGGGGACCGAAAGTCCCCTGAAGTTCTCCATCACAAACCTCGGACTTCCGGGGTCTGTGTCAGCAGCTCCGTAGAAATGAATGGAGCGCCGGTCGCGTTTGTGCGCATGCGTGACCAGCGCTCCTTTCATTTTTATTAAGCTGCGCAGACTCCGGAAGTCAGAGGTTAGTCATGGAGAATTTCGGGGGACTTTCGGTCCCCCGTTCTCCTTATCAGTGCCAGCGATCACACATGTATCCCCTATTTTGTGGATAACCAGTAATCATGAATCATGCATCATAATTCATTAATCGTTTATCATGAATCATGTATCATGAGTTATTAATTTTTTTAATCATGAATCATTAACCCAATCCCGACATTTGCCTAATGGATACGTCATGGAAAGCTAGTGCTTCCCGCATTTTTCCGTATCCATACGACGAATGCATGGTGCCGTCTCAGAAGCTGAGTCCATGCCATCATCGCCGGATGTCAGTGGTGTATTACAGCTGACATCCGGCTGTAATGGCGGGGACCGAAATGAGCTTCGATCCCCGCCATTAACCCCTTAAATGCAGCTGTCAAAAGCTAATTAAATTGCAGGGGTTCCAGTGATTGCAATAGCATAGCTTAGCACAGAAATCTTCCAGGCCCCGCCCAGAGGCGGAGCCTGAAAGGCTTTCGTAGCCGACGGCAAGTTGGCGCCGGCTCAGGAGCTGAGCCGGCGTCATCAGCGGTGGATGTCAGCTGTATGTTACAGCTGACAATCCACCTGTAATGGCAGGAACCGGAGCTAGCTCCGATCCCTGCCATTAACCCCTTAGATGCAGCGATCGAAAGCGATCGCTGCATCTTAGAGGTTGCTAGCAGATTGGCTTGCTGTCAGTGAATGACTGACAGATCTAGTACAAAAAAACATACATATTTGGTTTCGCCGCGACCGTAACAGCCTGAACTATAAAAATATAATGTTATTTATTTCACGCGGTGAACGGCGTAAAAAAAACCCTTGAAATAACTATACCAGAATTTCTGTTTTTTGGTTACTTTGCCCTACAAATATTGGAATAAAAAGTGATCAAAAAGTCGCATGTACCCAAAAATGGTACCAATAAAAACTAGAGCTTGTCCCCCAAGAAAATAGCCCTCATACCACTACGTCTATGAAAAAACTACATTAGTTAAAGCTCCAATAAGCAAGGAATTTAAAAATATGCAGTTGTGCAGGCCCGATGGGAACATTTCTTCTGTTTCAAGCGGCAAATTATCAAGGCCCTAAAATTAGGGAACCAGGAAGGGGAGGGCTCAAACATATCTGCTGGAAGTGAGGGCGCCCGTATTATACCAGGACAACACTTCCTAGCAAAATTCCCCAAACTGCAAAGGTGCGGAGTGTGGACCAAAAGGGGGATAAGGAAGGACATTTATCAGTGTGACACCGGCCTGTGCAGATAGGATTGTGTTACAGCGTAACACACATCTATGGATTATTTTACCGTTTTTTTAACCCAGTTATTATACCTGACTATGCCCCTGATGTACTCTGCCCAGCTTACATATGCCCCACATTAGAAAACGGAATCACCAGCAATACTCAAACAAAACTACTACCAAGCAAGTCCACGCTCCAAAAGCCAAATCGTGCTCCCTTCGCTCTGAACCCTACAGCGTGCCCAAACAGCAGTTTACTTCCACATATATGGCATCGCCATACCCGGGAGAGCCCTTTTAACAATTTTTGGGGTGTGTGTCTCCAGTGGCATAAGCTGGGCACGACATATTTGCCACTGAAACAGCATATCTAGCGAAAAAATTTAATTTTTACTTTGCACCATCCGCAGCGCAATCATTTATGGAAAAGTCCTGTAGGGTGAAAATGCTCACTACACCCCTTAATAAATGCCTTGAGGAGTGCAGTTTCCAAAATGGGGTCACTTCTCAGGGGTTTCACATCAGAGCCTCTACAATTGTGAACCAATACTTTGTAAATCACCAAATTAGGCCTCAATTTTACATGGTACTCTTTCACTCCTGAGCCCTGTTAAATGTCGAGGCAAAATATAAAGGCCACATGTAGGGTGATTCTAAAACCAGGAAACACAGCATAATAATTAGAGAGCAGTCTTGTTATGGTGGCACAAGCTGGGCACCACATATTGGCATATCTATGGAAAAAAATCCAATTTTCACTCTGCAACATCGAGTGCTCACTGATTTCTGCAAAACCCCTGTGGGATTAACATTCTCACTACACCCCTAGGTGAATATCCTAAGGGGTGTAGTTTCCAAAATATGGTCACTTCTGGGGGGTTTCCACTGTTTTGGTTCCATAGGGGCTTTGCAAATGCTACATAGCGACCTGAAACCAATCTAGCAAAATCTGCACTCCAAAAGTCAAATGCCACTCCTTCCCTTCTGAGCTCTGCCGTGCGCCCTAACAGCAGTTTATGACCACATATGGGATATTGCTGTACTTTGTTGAGAAAATGAAAAATGCTGAGCTAAAACTACGTCTTATTGAAGAAAAGAGATTGTTTTTATTTTCACTTCCCAATTCTATAAAAAAAAACCTGTGGGGTCAAAATGCTCACTACACCCCTAGATGAATTCCTCAAGGGGTGTAGTTTCCTAAATGGAGTCACTTTTTGGTTGTTTTCATTGTTTTGTCCCGTCAGGGGCTCTGCAAATGTGACATGGCCTCCGCAAACCATTCCTGCTAAATGTGATCTCCAAAAGCCAAATAGTACTTTTTCCCTTCTAAGCCCTGCCGTGTGTCCAAACAGCCATTTATGTCCATATTTGGGGTATTGTTTTACTTGGAAGAAATTGCTTTACAAATTTTGTGGTGCTTTTTCCCCTTTAGTCCTTGTGGAAATGAAAAAAAATTAGCTAAACCTACGTTTTCTTGAAAAAAATGTAGATTTTAATTTTCACAGCCTAATTTCAATACTTTCTGCATAAAAAACTTTGCGGTCAAAATGCTCACTATACCCCCTAGGTAATTTCCTCAGTGGGTGTAATTTCCAAAATGGGGGCACTTGTGGGAGGTTTCCACAGTTTTCTCCCCTCAGGGGCTCTGCAAATGTGACATGGCCTCCGCAAACCATTCCTGCTAAACCTACATTTTCTTTGGAAAAATTTAGATTTACATTTTTACGGCCTAATTCCAATAATTTCTCCAATAAACCTGTGGCGTCAAAATGCTCACTATACCCCTAGATAATTTCCTTGAGGTGTGTCGTTTCCTAAATGGGGTCACTTTTGGGGTATTTCCACTGTTTTGGCACCGCAAGAGTCCTTCAAACCTGACATGATGCTTAAAATATATTCTAATAAAAAGAAGGCCCCAAAAATCCTCTAGGTGCTCCTTTGCTTCTGAGGCCTGTGCTTCAGTACATTACCACACTAGGGCCACATGTGGGATATTTCCTAAATCTGCAGAACATGGGCAATAAATATTGAGTTGCATTTCTCTGGTAAAACTTTCTGTGTTACAAATTTTTTTTATTAAAAATTAATTTCTGCAAAAACAAAATGAAATTTGTAAATTTCACCTGTACTTTGCTTTAATTCATGTGAAACGTCTAAAGGGTTAAGAAACTTTCTAAGAAACACTGCACGAGTTTGAAAATGAATAGCACAAAAACTGAGGTTTTATTGCTGGATAAACAGATGAATGTGGGATGGAATCAAGAGATTGGATTGAAAATTGTAAAAGACTGGATCAAATATCTGGGGATCTATATTGGGAGAGACATACATGATATTTACAGGAGGAATTTTGTGCCGGTACTGGATGATGCCAAAAGGAAACTAATATTTTGGAAGGATTGGTCATTATCATTATATGATAGGAAGAACCTAATAAAAATGGGGATCTTCCCTAGACTATTGTATAAGCTCCAAATGATTCCACTCCTATTGAAACATAATGACATAAATAATATCAATAAAGCCTTTCAGAAATTTACGTGGAGACACAAAAAATCCTGTATGTCGATGAAGAATCTACAAAAAGATATTAGAGTAGGAGGGATATCCTTCCCGGACATCAGGGCATATAATATTGCTGGTATTGCAAGATATGTTATAGAGTGGATTAATGATAATAATACCTTTGTTATTTGTAAAATCGAAAAACAATAAACAGTTTCAAACTTCTTTCCATTCATATCTCCATCAATCACCGGGTGGGGGTCCCTTGAGGACAGGATCTTCGGTTTTGTTGAGAGACTCTAAAATAATATGGAGAATGCTAAGAAAAAGCTTTGATTTATCCTATAGCTTGTCAGGGTTTCTGACCATTAGGGAATATTTACAATCTAAAGGCTATCAGAATTATATAGAATGGAAAAAAAATGGGCTAAAAAAGGTATATGCAGAATCTCGGATTTGATGGATGAACAAAATAGAAAACTTAAAACCTTTGGCCAAATAAAAGAAAAATGTGATCTTGAGCAAGGGTTTTTCTTGCAACACATTCAAATATGCCACATAATTAGAGATGAGCGAACTTATCAAAAGTTCGGTTCGGCTAGTTCGCCGAATTTCACAAAAAAGTTCGGTTCGGACCGAACTAGTTCTGACCGAACCTGTCACTTACGTGCGCCGAGCATGCTACTGTCCGGGGTGCTGATAGAGTTAATGGGCTGCACTAACTCTTTCAGCAACCTTGACAGTACATGCTCGGCGCGCGGAAAATACAATTTTAATAAATGTAATAAAAAAATAAAAATTATACGTTCGTACTTACTTTCCTCCTGTCCGGCCTCCAGCGATGACGTTTCATCCCTTTCGCCGCTGCAGCCAATCACAGGCTGTAGTGGCGGTCACGCACGCCAGGATGACGCTTCATCCCACGTGACCGCCTCTGCAGCCAATCACAGGCTGCAGCGGCGACATGGATGAAACGTCATCGCTGGAGGCCGGACAGGAGGAAAGTAAGTATGAACGTATTATTATTTTTTTTGGCATGTATGTATGTATGTATGTATGTGTCATGTATGTATATCTGTGCATGTATGTTGGCATGTATGTATATATGTGCATGTTTGTATGTATATTTGCATGTATATATTTGCATGTATGTATGTATGTTTGCATGTATGTATGTTTGCATGTTTGCATGTATGTATTTTTGCATGTATGTTGTCATTATGTATGTTGTCATGTATGTATGTATATATGTGCATGTGTGTATGTATATTTGTATGTATGTATGTTTGCATGAATGTATGTATGTTTGCATGTATGTATGTATGCATGTTTGTATGTATATTTGCATGTGTGTATATATATATGTATGTTGTCATGTATGTATGTATGTATGTTGTCATGTATGTATATATGTGCATGTATGTGGGCATGTATGTATATATCTGCATGTGTGTATGTATGTATATTTGCATGTATATATTTGCATGTATGTATGTTGTCATGTATGTATGTATATATGTGCATGTATGTTTGCATGTATGTTGGCATGTATGTATACATGTGCATGTTTGTATGTATATTTGCATGTATATATGTTTGCATGTGTGTATGTATGTTTGCATGTATGTATGTATGTATGTTTGCATGTATGTATGTTGTCATGTATGTTTGTATGTATGTTGTCATGTATGTATGTATGTATATATGTGCATGTATGTATGTTTGCATGTTTTTATTTTTGCATGTATGTTTGCATGTATGTTTATATATATGTGCATGTATGTAATTATGTTTGCATGTATTTATGTTTGCATGTATATTTGTGCATGCTTGTATATATGTATGTATGTATCTTTGCATGTTTGTTTGTATGTATGTATGTTTTCATGTGTGTGTGTGTATGCATGTATGTATGATAGTTTGCATGTATATATGTGTGTATGTTTGCATGTATGTATATTTGCATGTATATATGTGCATGCTTGTATGTATGTTTGTATATATGTATGTATGGCCATGTATGATACTGTCTGCTGGCGCCCTGTATCTAAGTCAACTTCACGGCAGGCTTCTATACATGGTATAAAAGTCAGTATCACACATTAAACTGAATCTAAGCCTACGACATGTTTTATTTCATTTTTTTTTTCACAGGTTTGGTGTTTGGACTACGTCGGTTTCGAGGACTACTTAGATGACGTTTTTTTTTTCTACAATAAAATGGTTAATGAGGGTTGTGTTGGGGGTGCTTTATTTCAATAAAATATTTTATCTATATCTTTGTCTTTTTCTTTTCAAATTTTATTACTACCACTTTAGTAATGGCCGCTGTCTGAGTGACAACATCCATTACTAAGGCGAGGCTTAGTGTTAGCCGGTGCAGAGGCTAACACTAACCACCATTATTACCCCGGTACCCACCACCACCAGGGGTGCCGGGAAGAGCCAGGTACGATCCAGTACCCGACCATCTGTTGTGATGGTCGGGCCCTGGGGCGGCCGCAGGCTGGTATTATGAGGCTGGGAAGGGCCAAAAAAGTGGACCTTCCCACCCTTGTAATGCTAGGCTGCTGCTGCTGTGTTGTATCTGGCTGGTTATAAAAGTGGGGGGACCCCACGTCATTTTTTTAAATTATTTATTTACATTTTTTTTTTTTAAAAGACATGGGGTTCCACCCAATTTATCATAACCAGCCACATACAACACAGTGTTATTAGCCTGGGAATAGACAAAACCAGTGGCCCTTCCCACCAATGTAATGCCAGACTGCTGCGGCCTTGTATATGGCTGGTTATTAAAAATGTGGGGGACCCGTCTATTGCTAAATTTGTTAAATTCAAAAAAAAAACGACGTGGGGGTCCCCCCCATTTTTATAACCAGCCCGATACAACACAGCAGCAGCAGCCTAGCATTACAAGGGTGGGAAGGTCCACTGTTTTTGGCCCTTCCCAGCCTCATAATACCAGCCTACGGCCGCCCCAGTACCCGACCATCACAACAGATGGTCGGGTACTGGATCGTACCAAGCTCTTCCCGGCACCCCTGGTGGTGGTGGGTACCGGGGTAATAATGGGTGGTTAGTGCTAGCCTCTGCACCGGCTAACACTAAGTACCGCCTTAATAATGGACGCTGTCAATCAGCCAACTTCCATTATCTAGGCACTAATAAAGTAAAAAAAAAAACACAAAGACAATTCTCTTTTATTGAAATAAGAAATCCCCAACAAAACCCTCGTTAACCATTTTATTAAAATTTGAAAAAACGTAGATCTACGCAGTAGTCCAACGAATCGAAGATGTAGTCCAATCGGTACATCAAAATCTGCAACAACATAAAAAAACAGTTAGGGTATGTTCACACGGCCTATTTACGGACGTAATTCGGGCGTTTTTGCCCCGAATTACGTCTGAAAATAGCGCCTCAATAGCGCTGACAAACATCTGCCCATTGAAAGCAATGGGCAGACGTTTGTCTGTTCACACGAGGCGTATATTTACGCGCCGCTGTCAAATGACGGCGCGTAAATAGACGCCCGCGTAGAAGAAGTGACCTGTCACTTCTTTGGCCGTAATTGGAGCCGCTATTCATTGACTCCAATGAATAGCAGCGCTAATTACGGCCGTAATTGACGCGGCGTTCAAGCGCCTGCACATGCCGGTACGGCTGAAATTACAGGGATGTTTTCAGGCTGAAACATCCCCGTAATTTCAGCCGTTACGGACCCCCGCCGTGTGAACATACCCTTATCAATGTGAACAATAACAATACTTCTACTCACCTACACACATATATACACGCACACACAAACAAACAACCATACACAGACACACACATATATACACAAACACAACAAGATATAAACACACACACACACACACATAAACAGACAAACACACACATATACACGAACTCACACATATACAAACAAAAACACATCCAAACACACACACACACACAGTTATACACACACATACACGAACACATATACAAACACACCCATATATACACACAAACACACACCCATATACACACATATACACAAACACACACATACAAAAACACACACAAACATCTACACACAAACATATACACAAATACACCCATATATACACAAACGCATATACACAAACACACCCATATATACACACACACACACATATACACAAACATACATATAAAAACAAAAACAGACAAAGTCACATACCCAAACACACATATATACACAAACACACACATACACAAACACGGTTTCTTTTAAATGCTGCTGGGGAACCCGCTCGATCCACTATATAAGGCTGCGCTACAGTGCAGCATTTAAAAGAAACAGGATCCTGACCTGTCCATAGAGTTTAAGGCAGCACAGAGTATTTCAGGAGATGAGCATGCAGATTCAGTGCTGCTGTGAACTCTGCTCTTACCATTACATAGCTCTCAGTCTGTTACCTCTCCTCCACTCCTGTCCTCCAGAACACCTTCACATGATTGGCAAGTCACCACGTAATGGTAAGAGCAGAGTTCACAGCAGCACAGAGTATTTCAGGAGATGAGCATGCAGATCTTGTGCGGGGTGGTGACTTGCCAATCATGTGAAGGTGTTATTGAGGACAGGAGTGGAGGAGAGGTAACAGACTGAGCTACGTAATGGTAAAAGCAGAGTTCACAGTAGCACTGAATCTGCAAGCTCCTCTCCTGAAATACTCTGTGCTGCTGTGAACTCTGTTCTTACCATTATGTAGCTCAGTCTGTTACATCTCCTCCACTCCTGTCCTCTATAACACGTTCACATGATTGGCAAGTCACCACCACGCACAAGATCCGCATGCTCATCTCCTGAAATACTCTGTGCTGCTGTGAACTCTGCTCTTACAATTACGTGGTGACTTGCCAATGATGTGAAGGTGTTCTTGAGGACAGGAGTGGAGGAGAGGTAACAGACTGAGAGCTACGTAATGGTAAGAGCAGAGTTCACAGCAGCACTGAATCTGCACGCTCATCTCCTGAAATACTCTGTGCTGCCTTAAACTCTGTGGACAGGTCAGGATCCTGTTTCTTTTAAATGCTGCACTATAGTGCAGCCTTATATAGTGGATCGAGCGGGTTCCCTAGCAGCATTTAAAATAAACAGGATCCTGACCTGTCCACAGAGTTTAAGGGTATGTTCAGACGTAGTCAACAAAAACGTCTGAAAATCCAGAGCTGTTTTCAAGGGAAAACAGACCCTGCTTTTCAGACGTTTTTTTACCAATTCGCATTTTTCGCAGCGTTTTCACGCCGTTTTCGCTGCGTTTTTTAGGTCCGTTTTTGGAGCTGTTTGCATTGGAGTCTATGAGAAAACAGCTCCAAAAACGTCCAAAGAAGTGTGCTGCACTTCTTTTGACGAGGCTGTATTTTTACGCGTCGTCGTTTGACAGCTGTCAAACGACGACGCGTAAATAACAGGTCGTCTGCACAGTACGTCGGCAAACCCATTCAAATGAATGGGCAGATGTTTGCCGACGTATTTGAGACGTATTTCCAGACGTAAAACGAGGCAAAATACGCCTCGTATACGTCTGAAATTTGGCCGTGTGAACATACCCTTAGGCAGCACAGAGTATTTCAGGAGATGAGCACGGGCAGCCGTTGGTTTTTCCGAGCCGTGCTCCCATTATGCACACGACCGTAAAAACATCCGTTATTGTGGGTCGGAATTACGACCCGCAATAACGGGCTCATAGACTTCTGTTACCCACGGGTACCTTTCCGTTTTCTCACGGGAAGGTGCCCGTGCCGTTAAAAAAATAGAACATGTTCTATTTTTCTATTTTACGGGCCGTGCTGCTATAATTATAATGACAGCACGGTTCGCAAAAGCGGCCGGCTGCCCGTGGCCGGCCGGCCGTGCTCGTAGTTACGAGTCGTAATTACGAGCACGGCCCGTAAAATAAAAAAATAGAACATGTTCTATCTTTTTAACGGCACGGGCACCTTCCCGTGAGAAAACGGGAAGGTACCCGTGGCTAACAGAAGTCTATGGGCCCGCTATTTCGGGTCGTAATTACAACCCGTGATAACGGGTGTTTTTATGGTCGTGTGCATGAGGCCCCGTAATGACGGGTGGCTACATGTGTGCACCCGTCATTACGGCAGCGTTGCTAAGCGACGTCAGTAAGGGTATGTGCACACATACTAATTACGTCCGTAACTGACGGACGTATTTCGGCCGCAAGTACCGGACCGAACACACTGCAGGGAGTCGGGCTCCTAGCATCATACTTATGTACGATGCTAGGAGTCCCTGCCTCTCCGTGGAACTACTGTCCCGTGCTGAAAACATGATTACAGTACGGGACAGTTGTCCTGCAGAGAGGCAGGGACTCCTAGCATCGTACATAAGTATGATGCTAGGAGCCCGGCTCACTGCACTGTGTTCGGTCCGGTACTTGCGGCCGAAATACGTCCGTCAATTACGGACGTAATTAGTGTGTGTGCACATACACTAAATAGTCACTGTTCAGGGTGCTGAAAGAGTTAACTGATCGGCAGTAACTGTTTCAGTACCCTGGACAGTGACTACCGATCACAGTACCTGTAAAAAAAAAGACGTTCATACTTACCGGGAACTCCCTGCTTCCTCCAGTCCGGTCTCCTGGCCGTTGCCTTGGTGACGCGTCCCTCTCGACATCACTTGATGACGATGCAGCCCATGTGAGCGCTGCAGCCAATCACAGGCTGCCGCGGCCTCTGCAGCCAATCACAGGCTGCAGAGGCCTCTGCAGCCAATCACAGGCTGCCGCGTCAGAAAAGGTCGGACTGGAGGAAGAAGAGGGACTCGTCCGCAAGACAACGACCGGGTACGTATGAAATGCTTTTTATTTTATTTTTAATCAGCAGCCTCTTTTCTCTATCAGTGATTGGTAGAGACAAGTGGCTGCCGATTTGTATAATGTTTTTGACCGGGTTCGGTCAAAACGGGTTCGGCCGAACCCGGTGAAGTTCGGATTCGCTGCGAACCGAACTTTTCCGGAAGTTCGGACCGAAACCGGGTTCGGTTGTCCCGGTTCGCTCATCTCTACACATAATACAAAAACAAGGGGATTTAAAAAAAAATTACTGGGTATCAAACAAAAGGAATTTGGAGATATGATGAGAGGTATGCAGGGGAATCCATCGATTGCATTTATTAGAAAAAAAATCTCAGTTAAGGAGGATAGGAAAGGTATAAAAAATATATTAAAAATGCAAATGAGATCTGGATACACATATCTCGGAGGAAGAAGTAGAAGAACGCCTGGTAAAAGGATGGGCCCGGGTTAGGAGGGCAACGTCATCTGAAAATTTAAGGGAGATGCAGTGGAAGGTAGGGGCTAGACTTTATAATTCATTTAATCTGCTTTACGAAAAATATGTACCTAATTATACACGACGATGCCCAAAATGCGGGGAGATTAACGCAGGATTGATCCATTGTTTCTGGCTATGCCCGGCAATCAGAAGGTTGTGGGTTTTGACAGAAAAATATATTAGCTATGTACTAAATAAAGAGGTAAAACTAGACGAATGGATGTGTTTTGGTACAGTTTAAACCGGGTGAAAAAGATAACTATCTTTCTGATCTAATTCATTTAATGACACTTTCAGTGAAAAAAGTTATTCTATCAGAGTGGGTATCAATGCACATTCCGTCATTTCTGCAGGTTAAGAGATTATGGAAAAAAATATTATATTAACAGTGGATCGAAAAAAATAAATTAAAAAGAGAGAATAATCCAGCTAGATGGAAAACAAAATGGGAGCCAATTGTTAATAGAATATTATCTAGAGCAGAGTTTAAAGAGATGCACATAAATTAAAATAAAAAGAAAGGAAAGAGGATGAGCATGGACCATGGATAGGGGGGGGGGGAGTATATTTGAAATATCTCTTTTGTCAATATAAATGTATGTTTATACAAAATTCCACCCGCGAGTTGAGTTGAGTTTTTTTATATAGATGAAAAACCAAATAAAGCATTTAAAAAAAAAAAGAAACTTTCTAAATGCTGTTTTGAATACTTTGAGGGGTCAAGTTTTTAAAATGGGGTGACTTATTGGGGGTTTCTAATATATCAGGCCCTCAAAGCCACTTCACAACTGAACTGGTCCCTGAAAAAATAGCCTTTTGACATTTTCTTGAAAATGTGAGAAATTGCTGCTAAAGTTCAAAGCCTTGTAACGTCCTAGAAAAATGAAAGGATGTTCAAAAAACTATGTCAATCTAAAGTAGACATATGGGGGATGTTAATTAGAAACAATTTTGTGTGGTATAACAGCCCGTCTTACAAGCAGATACATTTAAATTTAGAAAAACTGTGAATTTTCGCAATTTTTCACTAAATTTTGGTGTTTTTCACAATTAAATACTCAATGTATCGAGCTAATTTTGTCAGTAACATAAAGTTCAATGTGTCACGAGAAAACAGTCTCAGAATCGCTTGGATAGGTAAAAGCATTCCGAAGTTATTACCACATAAAGTGAAACGTCAGATTTGAAAAATGAGTCTCTGTCAGGAAAATCAAAAGTGGCCAAAGAGGGAAGGGGTTAAAGAGCCGCCTCAGGAGAAGCCTAAGTAGGCTCATCAGACAGCCCAAGACATGGACAGTCTGTATGGAGTGGAAGCCCGCCCTTCTCCTTCACACTCCAGCAAACCAGGCCCTATTCCGAGTTTTATACCCAAGCAACAGCAGAGAAAACCCTCTCTGCTGTGCATATTCCCTGGTCGCTTAAAGCCGGACAGTTTCTGTACTGTCCATTAGCTGCACTGCTACAATATATATATATATATATATATATAGTTCCTGGACATCCTATCATATATATATATATATTTATATATGAGCAGTATAGTATTGTTTGAGCCACCGTACCACAAGTGTTGTAACCAAATAAGCTGATGGGCCATTGTAATAATAGTTGTGTGTTCAGTAAAGATAATTGTCCAATGGTCATTTGGTCTGTGATTGTATTTGTTTTGATGGGGCGCTACTCGAGTAAGCCCAGCATTACAGAACGACCAGCTAGGAGTAGTAGAATTTCTAATATAGCCCCATTACAATCCATGTCCATGATTGGAAGTATTTATAGTGATAATCTAAGAGAAAATATTCTTGAGATTATTGTTTCCATATCCGCACTGAACACACAAGTCACACCTGAGCTGTTATTTGCAGATAAATGTTGTATAAACCATACAACCATATGCATTGTATATCTTTTATTTTGACAATCTTGTGAGTCCACAAGTGAATACATTCTTTATTTAGTGTTTTACATTATGTTGAATTTAGGACAATCTCTACTAAAATATGTAACTTTGGGTGTAGTTGACAAATAGAGATGAGCGAACCGGGACAACCGAACCCGGTTTCGGTCCGAACTTCCGGAAAAGTTCGGTTCGCAGCGAATCCGAACTTCACCGGGTTCGGCCGAACCCGTTTTGACCGAACCCGGTCAAAAACATTATACAAATCGGCAGCCACTTATCTCTATCAATCACTGATAGAGAAAAGAGGCTGCTGATTAAAAATAAAATAAAAAGCATTTCATACGTACCCGGTCGTTGTCTTGGTGACGAGTCCCTCTTCTTCCTCCAGTCCGACCTTTTCTGACGCGGCAGCCTGTGATTGGCTTAAACTCTGTGGACAGGTCAGGATCCTGTTTCTTTTAAATGCTGCTAGGGAACCCGCTCGATCCACTATATAAGGCTACGCTACAGTGCAGCATTTAAAAGAAACAGGATCCTGACCTATCCACAGAGTTTAAGGCAGCACAGAGTATTTCAGGAGATGAGCGTGCAGATTCAGTGCTGCTGTGAACTCTGCTCTTACCATTACGTAGCTCTCAGTCTGTTACCTCTCCTCCACTCCTGTCCTCAAGAACACCTTCACATGATTGGCAAGTCACCACGTAATGGTACCACGTAATGGTAAGAGCAGAGTTCACAGCAGCACAGAGTATTTCAGGAGATGAGCGTGCGGATCTTGTGCGCGGTGGTGACTTGCCAATCATGTGAACGTGTTATAGAGGACAGGAGTGGAGGAGATGTAACAGACTGAGCTACGTAATGGTAAGAACAGAGTTCACAGCAGCACAGAGTATTTCAGGAGAGGAGCGTGCAGATTCAGTGCTGCTGTGAACTCTGCTCTTACCATTACGTAGCTCAGTCTGTTACCTCTCCTCGACTCCTGTCCTCAATAACACCTTCACATGATTGGCAAGTCACCACCCCGCACAAGATCCGCACGCTCATCTCCTGAAATACTCTGTGCTGCTGTGAACTCTGCTCTTACCATTACGTGGTGACTTGCCAATCATGTGAAGGTGTTCTGGAGGACAGGAGTGGAGGAGAGGTAACAGACTGAGAGCTACGTAATGGTAAGAGCAGAGTTCACAGCAGCACTGAATCTGCACGCTCATCTCCTGAAATACTCTGTGCTGCCTTAAACTCTATGGACAGGTCAGGATCCTGTTTCTTTTAAATGCTGCACTGTAGCGCAGCCTTATATAGTGGATCGAGCGGGTTCCCCAGCAGCATTTAAAAGAAACCGTGTTTGTGTGTGTTTGTGTTTGTGTATATATGTGTGTTTGGGTATGTGACTTTGTCTGTTTTTGTTTTTATATGTGTGTTTGTGTATATGTGTGTGTGTGTATATATGGGTGTGTTTGTGTATATGTTTGTGTATATATGGGTGTATTTGTGTATATGTTTGTGTGTAGATGTTTGTGTGTGTTTTTGTATATGTGTGTGTTTGTGTATATGTGTGTATATGGGTGTGTGTTTGTGTGTATATATGGGTGTGTTTGTGTATATGTGTTTGTGTATATGTGTTTGTGTGTATATGTGTGTTTGGGTATGTGTGTTTTTGTTTGTATATGTGTTTGTGTATGTGTGTGTATAACTGTGTGTGTGTGTGTGTGTGTGTGTGTTTGTGTGTTTGGATATGTGTGTTTTTGTTTGGATATGTGTGAGTTCGTGTATATGTGTGTGTGTTTGTCTGTTTATGTGTGTGTGTGTGTGTATATCTTGTTGTGTTTGTGTATATATGTCTGTGTATGGTTGTTTGTTTGTGTGTGCGTGTATATATATGTGTGTAGGTGAGTAGAAGTATTGGTATTGTTCACATTGATAACTGTTTTTTTATGTTGTTGCAGATTATGATGTACCGATTGGACTACATCTTCGATTCGTTGGACTACTGCGTAGATCTACGTTTTTTCAAATTTTAATAAAATGGTTAACGAGGGTTTTGTTGGGGATTTCTTATTTCAATAAAAAAGAATTGTCTTTGTGTTTTTTTTTAAACTTTATTAGTGCCTAGATAATGGCAGTTGGCTGATTGACAGCGTCCATTATTAAGGCGGTACTTAGTGTTAGCCAGTGCAGAGGCTAGCACTAACCACCCATTATTACCCCGGTACCCACCACCACCAGGGGTGCCGGGAAGAGCTTGGTACGATCCAGTACCCGACCATCTGTTGTGATGGTCGGGTACTGGGGCGGCCGTAGGCTGGTATTATGAGGCTGGGAAGGGCCAAAATCAGTGGACCTTCCCACCCTTGTAATGCTAGGCTGCTGCTGCTGTGTTGTATCGGGCTGGTTATAAAAATGGGGGGGACCCCCACGTCGTTTTTTTTTTTGAATTTAACAAATTTAGCAATAGACTGGTCCCCCACATTTTTAATAACCAGCCATATACAAGGCCGCAGCAGTCTGGCATTATATGGGAGGGAAGGGCCACTGTTTTTGGCCCTTCCCAGCCTCATAATACCAGCCTGCGGCCGCCCCAGAGCCCGACCATCACAACAGATGGTCGGGTACTGGATCGTACCTGGCTCTTCCCGGCACCCCTGGTGGTGGTGGGTACCGGGGTAATAATGGTGGTTAGTGTTAGCCTCTGCACCGGCTAACACTAAGCCTCGCCTTAGTAATGGATGTTGTCACTCAGACAGCGGCCATTACTAAAGTGGTAGTAATAAAATTTGAAAAGAAAAAGACAAAGATATAGATAAAATATTTTATTGAAATAAAGCACCCCCAACACAACCCTCATTAACCATTTTATTGTAGAAAAAAAAACGTCATCTAAGTAGTCCTTGAAACCGACGTAGTCCAAACACCAAACCTGTAAAAAAAAAAATAAAATGAAATAAAACATGTCGTAGGCTTAGATTCAGTTTAATGTGTGATACTGACTGTTATACCATGTATAGAAGCCTGCCGTGAAGTTGACTTAGATACAGGGCGCCAGCAGACAGTATCATACATGGCCATACATACATATATACAAACATACATACAAGCATGCACATATATACATGCAAATATACATACATGCAAACATACACACATATATACATGCAAACTATCATACATACGTACATACATGCATACACACACACATGAAAACATACATACATACATACAAACAAACATGCAAAGATACATACATACATATATACAAGCATGCACAAATATACATGCAAACATAAAAACATGCAAATATAATTACATACATGCACATATATATAAACATACATGCAAAAATAAAAACATGCAAACATACATACATATATACATACATACATGACAACATACATACATGCAAACATACATACATACATGCAAACATACATACACACATGCAAACATATATACATGCAAATATACATACAAACATGCACATGTATACATACATGCCAACATACATGCACATATATACATACATACATGACAACATACATACATGCAAATATATGCATGCAAATATACATACATACACACATGCACATATATACATACATGCCAACATGCATGCACATATATACATACATGACAACATACATACATACATACATACATACATGACAACATACATACATATATATATATATATATATATATATACACACATGCAAATATACATGCATACATACATACATGCAAACATACATTCATGCAAACACATACATGCAAACATACATACATTCATGCAAACATACATACACACATGCACATATATACATACATACATGACAACATACATACATACATGCAAACATACACACATGCAAAGATACATACATACATGCAAATATATACATGCCAATATACATACAAACATGCACATACATACATACATGACAACATACATACATACATACATACATGCCAAAAAAAAATAATAATACGTTCATACTTACTTTCCTCCTGTCCGGCCTCCAGCGATGACGTTTCATCCATGTCGCCGCTGCAGCCTGTCATTGGCTGCAGAGGCGGTCACGTGGGATGAAGCGTCATCCTCACGTGCGTGACCGCCACTACAGCCTGTGATTGGCTGCAGCGGCGAAAGGGATGAAACGTCATCGCTGGAGGCCGGACAGGAGGAAAGTAAGTACGAACGTATAATTTTTATTTTTTTTATTACATTTAAATTGTATTTTCCGCGCGCCGAGCATGTACTGTCAAGGTTGCTGAAAGAGTTAGTGAAGCCCATTAACTCTATCAGCACCCCGGACAGTAGCATGCTCGGCGCAGGGAAGTGACAGGTTCGGTCCGAACTAGTTCGGTCCGAACCGAACTTTTTTGTGAAATTCGGCGAACTAGCCGAACCGAACTTTTGATAAGTTCGCTCATCTCTATTGACAAAGTATGATAAAATTATTAATTATTACTCTCATCAGACAGTTGATTGTATATTGTCCATTTTTATAGTAAGTTTACACAGGTTGGATTTGCTGCGGAAAACAATGCAGTAAATCCGATTTAGATACTGTAAGTCCACTCCAAATCGTGTTTGATTTGGTGCAGATTTTTGACCAGATTTGCCGCTGCAGAGAAGATCAGGGGGGAATAGGGGATTAAAAAAAAAGTCCATACTCACCTACTCCTGTCATCCCAGGAGGCTGGCTGTACAGAGAAGAACCCAGGAGAGCAGTGAGGCATTGCTACTAGAGCGCCAGGGGGAGAAGTCTGTTTTGTTTTTATTTTAGAGTAAAAAAAAATCCTTTTTCTTGCTTGTTATTTTTCCTGCGACGTCTCAGCTTTTCTGCAGGGAAACTCCCGACACTGATCATTTGCTGCAGATTTTTCCTTTCTCATTGAACTCAATGGAGAAATCTGAAACAAATGCGCAACCATTATGCAGCATAAATTGACATGTTGCAGATTAAAAATTCTGCACCGCAGTTCAATTTCTGCACATAAATTTTCTGCAGCATGTAGATTAGATTTGTTGAATCTCATCCACTTTGCTGCTACTGTAATACTCTGCAGATTTTCCGCCCACAAATCCAGAAGGAAAATCTGCAGCAATTTCATTACATGTAAACAGCATAAGTAACTATTGCGTTTTAAAAACTGTCTTGAAAAATAAATCGTAACTTGCCCTTTAATTATACTTTTATAGGTAAAATTCTTTATTTTAAAGCAACTCGTCGGTAATCAAACAACGGACTGAACCATAGATGGGTGGATAAAATAAAAGAGCAGGTAAACTGCAGCAATATGCTTAAAAAAAAAGAGAAGACGCAGTGAGACGCAGAACTTTCACTTTTTCATGTTTTTAATTGTATGGCTGCCTTTCTATATCATATTTTTCATTTTGGTGACTCTTACCTGTTTTTGTAGTGGTACATTCCACTGTTTGTTGGCAGAGCTGGGCTCAGTTGCTATGACAACTGTTATGCTGCAGCACTGGTCAGTTCAACTGCCACCCTACAGACCGCTTGAAGACCATTGCAAGACCAGTGCTGTGGCCCCACGAATTGTATGGAGATGATGCTGTTTCTCACTCTACCCTGTTTCTGGACTGTAAGGTGAATACAGATGCCACCCAGACACCAGCATGTCTACTAAAAGTGTTGGTACAGAGGTAAGTGCCCTCATTTCACTACTAAATATTCCAGACCCCGTCATCCAGTGTAAAAGTGGCCAAGCATGGGAAGTCACCCTCCATTAATGTCTATGGGAGAAACGGTAACAGCTGAGCATGCTCCATCCTAGGGACCAGTGGGGTCCCATTGGTCAGACTCCCACCAATCAAACACATATCAAATTAATCTCCCTTAAATGTCCTTCACAGGAAAAAAAACCTTTATAAGGTCTCATGTGATTCCCTATAGCTCATATTTTGTATGTCTTTTTTCAGAAATAAAAACAAAAACATAAAATCACCTTTTTTTTTTTAAACATGTTTTTTATCACCCTCATTGCTCTACTTTCATTTTCATATAAAAACAGAAATGTTATGGTTATAATGCCGGTCACTGACTGCTCATCTTCAATAGGGAAAGACCACCGCAGAACCGCCAGAGATAAAATTCGGAGATCATTTATAATTAGAGGGAGCAAAGTGAGTAATGATTTATACAGGATCACTGAGATTTATTAAGACTAGTGCAAGGGAAATGTGAAGCAGTTGCCCATGGCAACCAATCAAATTCCAGCTGCCATTTCTCAGTGGCCCTTTGGAAAATGAAAGCAATGATTGCTTTGGTTACTATGGACAACTGCTCCACTTTACATTGCCCAGTGAGCTTGTATAAATCTGTATTCAGTTTGCTCCCTCTTGTGACATCCTTGTGTTGCAACTTTATTTATTTTTATTAAATGTATGTTTTAGCTGTTATTTTATATTGACTTTTATTAAAAAAAGGTTCTATAATTTTTCAGATGCGGCCTTCATATATCCTCTATACTTAGAAGCTGCATCATTCACTAACACCCAAATCTGTCACTCAGCTGAAATGATGGCTCAGCTAAGAGCGGGTGTTGATCACATCTAAGTTGTTCAGCTTAGATGTGATCAATATTATCGGGATCCTGTGTGTTAGAGACACACAGGACCCACTCTCAGCCAAACCGTCAGTTCAGCTGAGTGATGGATATGGCTGAGAGCGAACAAAGCAGCATAAGTAGCGAGACTTGAAGAAATGGATAATAGTCCCGTATATCAGAGAACCCACATAGTGGTGCTAGATAGCAGAAAGCCACCAACTTTGTAATCTCCACAAAAAGGAACAATGTTCTTGCACCTGATTGAGCCCTCTAGACCTCTGGGCCCTATTGCAGCTGCTATGGCTGTTACGGCTATAGTTACACCAATGTATGAACCTCAGCGCCATGAATCTGTGTGCAAATCATGAAATTAAGGTAGAATTAGGCCAGACAATGCTGTTAGGAAATGGCATGATATTTTTGTTTCACAGCATTTGAGCACCATGGCTGGCACTATGCATCGGCCCAGCTGGCCATTTTTTTTTTTTAAAGTGGCAGCAGGGCTGACACTGTTTATGGGGTTAGCAGCCACTTTTTATGTGGCAGCTGGTAGGCAATGTGGTAGACAATGTATACCATGGTAATGCAACTGGGTTACTATGGCATCTAAAACATTTATTTTTTTGTGCCCTGCTAGAGCCGAGACTTTCATTTGCTGAAGAGTAAAGTCGTAGCTGTAAGAACACTTCACAATGGTCTAGCCCTGACAAAAATGAAAAGTAAAGCGAACCACCTCAGCCGTAAGTCACTGGATTTAAAGGAGTTGTCCGTATGCATTTTTTTATACTAACGACCTATCCACAAGATTGGTTATCAGCATATGATCGGCGGGGGCCCAACACCCAGACCCCGCAACGATCAGCTGTTTTGGCTGCCTCTGGAAGTTATGCAGTGGTCCGTGCCGGAAGCAGATGGCTTCATTCACAGGATAACGGCCATGCTGCAGAACTGCAGCTCTGCTCTTATTCAAGTGAATAGGAGCAGAGCTGCAGTACTATAGCACAGCTGCAATACAGTGTACAAGCCATCTGCTTCCAACACCGGAAACTGCATAACATCCGATGCCTGGTTCGGGGTCTGGGTGTCGGACCCCCACCCATCACATACTGATAACCTATCTTGTGGATAGGTCATCAGTATGGAAAACCGTCCCATGCCCAGACAGCCCCTTTAATGTTTTTATATTTATTGTTTTACTGTGCCTTTCCCTTCACATGATCAATATTATAATCATTATGATATGCCTGGTCTGCATTGTGATGATGCCCTTTATATCTCTTTATTTGGCCAGTCTATGGTATAATTGGAAATGGTCAGTCCATTTGTATATAATCTAGAAATGTAATTTAGTAAAACATCAATGGAAAAACCTTTTTATGTAAATGTACTGTAGCGTAAAACTGAAAAGTAGAAATCATTTATAACTGTGATCCTCAACTGCATGTAAGAGAGAAGAACATCAGCCAACACAAGTTCATTAAAGGATTGTCCCATCAGAGACGAGAAAGGAGGAAGGGAAATGTAATATTACATAGTGACAAGTCAAATGAATGGCTATTTATGTTATGTATAGACGACTCCAGTCCTCCAGAACAGGAACCGCTTTAACATATTGTCTCTCCATTTTGGCTCATAGACTGGGGGTTCCTGAGCGTCTAATCACCTTCTATATCTTCTTCATATACATGTCTTCATAAGACAACCCCTTTAAACAACACGTCCAGTATAGAAAACCTATATGTAGACATATCAGAGGTTTTCATCACTGGGGTGTAGTCTCTGATACCTCCCACCATTCCCTAGAAAGAAGATGCTTGTAGCTCATTGGTATCTCAGTAGAGTATCTATTTACAGAGGCAGAATTTTAATACATTGTATATTACTTATCACTTTAGGTGCTGACACTTTTTAACATTTATTTAGCATTAGTACAGAACCACTTCAACTAATACTGCCATTCAGTAACCAAGCAGCAGTGTCCTAGTCACTTACTAGGACTGAATTTTGTAACACCTCAACTCAGAAATCAAATAATATCACCATCCCATGCCAAAATGATACTGCTATAGAAGGCCAAAAATGGGCACTTTATAGTAAGGCCTTACATTTCTAGAGTAAAACCAACTCAAAATGCCCAAATAAAGCCACAAGGAAGTGCTGTAATACCGCCCAGCTAAATGAATTTTGTAATAATATAAATTAAAGTTACTTTGTAATATACATCGTATTGAAATTTTGCTCCATATAGCAGCTACAAAAAGAACAGAATAACCTTAATCTACTTCCTTTGAGTTTTAAGTCAACAAATCCTTGTTCCCTCAATTATTCTGTGTTCGATGAAAAGTAAAAAAAAAACAACGTATCAGGATTGATTGATATTGCTACATCATGTCATGAAGATGTACTTAGTGCTGGTGTGACTGCTAGGACTGCCGCCTGTGAAGAGAATAATGCTGTATCGGCACTGGTTGGATTGACGCTGCTCCTTCCGCTATGTCTGGCATCTCTTGATCAGTATTAGTTTAGGCGGTCAGACATTATATTTGTTGGCATGTCCTAGAGATATGCCAGTAATTATGATAGGTAAACAACCATTACATGTAACAATGTAGAGGTTACACTATAATAATAATGTGGTCGTCCAACCCCATGACAATTTTTCCAAATAGCTTACATGTGTTTACAATAACAAAAGAAGTAATACTCACCTTACCAATACCCTGCCACTCCTGTTCCGACACTTTCATTGTCCCCCGCTGATATCTGTTTAGCTTTAGGCCTTATTCACACGAACGTGATAAACGTCCGTGTGTCGGCCGTTAAAACAACGGCCGTCACACGGACCTATATAATTCAATGTGGCCGTTCACACGTCAGTTGTTTAAACGGACCGTGGTAAGGGTCCATGAGAAAATAGGACATGACCTATTTTTTCACACTTCACGCATCCCTCCATAGACTCTAAGGCATTATTCACACGAGCAATGCGCATCTCGGACGTGAAAAACTACAGTTCTGCGGTGCGGGATGCGATGTCACGCATCCCCCATAGATTAGAGCCTATGGAGGGATGCGTGAAGCGTGAAAAAATAGGACATGTCCTATTTTCTCACTGACCCTTCACATGGTCTGTTGAAACAACTGACGTGTGAACGGCCACATTGAATTATATAGGTCCGTGTGACGGCCGTTGTTTCAACGGCCGACACACGGACGTTTATCACATTCATGTGAATAAGGCCTAATCTATGGGGGATGCGTGACATCACGTCCCACAGCGCAGAGCACGGATGCACCTCGGACGTGAAAAACTACGCACACAGCGCTCGTGTCATTAATGTGTTGACAAGACATGTGGCTGCTGCAGACAATCACTGACTGCAAAGGTAAACCCAGTGGTGTGGACATATCACCACTACAGCCAGTAATTGACTACAGCGGTCACATGTCGTGTCGACACATCATTGCTGAGGTCAGAAGAACAGGGAGTAGCAGGCAACCAGGGACACGCTAGCATGGGAGAAAAGGGGATCAAAAAAATTTGGATTACTGTTTTTTTTATTATTGGTAAGGTGAGTATTATTATATTTTTTCAATTTTATTGGTAAGGTGAGTGTTGCTACATTTATTTTGTTATACCTATGCAAGTTGTTTGAATTTTTTTTTTTAGCCTGTTTCAATTATGGATTAACAGAATTACTGAGTTTTGATTCTAGGCTATTGCAAATTTACTGTTTGAAAAGACTTAATAATGACAACAATTCTGTTTGAGAAATGGATGATGGTTTATTTGTATATTTATGACATATATTAGGCGACAGGTATGCTATCAGGGATCTCCCATCCTCAAAATAAGTGCGGGTCCTACAGCTATTATCCACATCCATGAGACACATACTCTGGATATGCCATAAATATCTAAGATGAGAATATCCTTTTAAAGGACGAGTGTCGCGAAAAAAATTTTTTTTATATCAATTTGCTTTTAATGTTTTATTAAAAAATGTTTTATTTATTTGTGTGTTTGTGTTTTACTTTTTTTTATTTTTTAACTTTTTCTTGTCTATGGGTGCTGCCATTTTTTTTTCCATCTCTGTATGTGTCGATTAACGACACATACAGACATGGAATACGGCACATACAGCCCCATAGTGAATGCGAACAGGGCCCGTTCCATCCACTATGCTGTACGCCGTCTGTGTGGGAGCGGCGCATGCCACACAGTCCAAATTGAAGGTTTTCGGCCGAGAGATGTCCGGCGCCATTTTCTTGTGGACCGGAAGCTGCGGCCGGACAGTAAGATTACTACTTCCGGTCGCGGCTTCCGGACTTGTGCACTTGGAGCGGAGGGAGCAGACGGAGCGGACGGACCAGAGGGAGCGGCGGCGGCAGGAGCAGGTAAGTTAGGTCTGTGTATGTAGGTGTTTTAGTGTGTGATTACTACTGTATGTAAACCTACTACACTGTGTGTTAGCTCAAAAAATGGCGACACACAGTGTAGGAGGTTTGACCGTTCAATCCCCTCCTTTCTCCTGGCACTAGCCAGGATAAAAGAGGGGGGATTCTGTGAGCTCACTAGAGCGAGTGAGTATTCTCAAATTTTGCAGCATAAAGCAATGTGGTTGCCTTACCACATGCCAATGCTTCAATTTTGGGAATTGCTCCATCTAGTGACCAGCACTGGGAAATGTTATAAATTAGAATCTAATTTATAATATTTCCTGACTCGTGAAAAAAATTAAAAAAATTAGTACAATGTTTAATCACTTATACACTAACTAGCGCTTCATGTGGTACAAGTTGGTGTGGTCTCTCAGGAAGGGCCATGAGGCAAGAGCAGGCCAGGAGGGAAGAGGAGACCCTTAGTGGAGCCAGGGAGCAGGAACAAGAGCGAGAACTTTGAGACTGTTTGTCCTTTTAAACCCCCACCCCCCGTGCACATCTGTGTGACCTCACAGGCTCATGCACGTGAAAGGGAGGGAGCCTGGGCCTCATGGAATTCCATTATCTAGTAGGGGGATGGAAGGGCAGTTGGAACTTCCTGCTTCCTGGATTAATTCATTGTTTGTTTTACATCCAGGGTGTCTGATTAGATGATACCTTTCTGGAGTGACAAATACATATATATATATATATATATCTATACTACATGTACATAGATATAAATATATAAAACAATTCCCTTTACAGATATCTTCTTTTTTCAAAATACCATGTAGCTGTCGTGGTATGGCACCATTTGCTGGTTAGGAAGTCATATGAGTTTATTTTATGTGATGGTGTTCAGTAAGTTTCTTTTAGTCTTTCAATCCAGTGAATCAACAGTTACTTGGTTTTAGTAAATTTGCGACCAGACTACTTCTGAGTACCACTGTACTATGGGAACGTTACTATTTTCTACTATTTTCTACTATTTACAATAAGTGGCATGAAACATTTGTAAAGACACCAATTGTGGAGATGGAGAGGCAAGGCTGAAGGGGAGGAGGAGGCCTTTATTTGAACATAACAATACTTGTGTTGTTATGTTCAAAAGTCTTATTAAGGGCCTGTTCACATCACCGTTCATTTCCGTTCCGGGGTTCCGTCAGAGGGTTCCGTCGGGTGAACCCCGCAACGGAAAGTGAAACGGAAGCTGTGCTGTCAGTTTCACTTTCCGTTGCGGGGTTCACCCGACGGAACCCTCCGATGGAACCCCGGCACGGAAATGAACGGTGATGTGAATAGGCCCTAACAAAGGTTTTTGATAGCTCGCTATCTTTTTGTCCAAATTCTTTAATTACCCACTATCTAAATAATATAATAGAAAAAGCATTATTTACTTACCTAATATTCCAAGAGCTGTTTTACAAATGTTTGGAGACTCATATGTATATTGTACTAAAAGCCAATTCCTGTAGTGGTGCCATAGGTTTAGAGATAAAGAGCCAGGACTGAAGCAGATAAGTAGAGCTTTTGTGTGATGATAAATTGTGTAGATTTAGGATATCCAGGGCTTGTTTGTTTTCCAATGTGTAGCTATCATCTGTGTTACTAGAGAATCGATACATTTTCTACCTATAGAGTTATGAAATAGTTAATGATGGTGTTCATTATGTTATTTTAGTCTTTGAAGCCAGTGACTCCATAGGGACTTGTTTTTTGATTAAATTTGCCACCAGTCTCTACTTATTTGTCCCAGAGTAGTATGTGATATCTCATAGGCAGGGATTTGAAACTATTTTTATAAGAATTCTGGACTGACTGGTTTCCTGGATGATGAGGTCTTAGGCTATGGGAACTTTACTGTCTGCTGATTTTTATAATAAGTAACACAAAGAATTGGTAAAGACACCAATTTTGGAGATGGAGAGGAAAGGCTGAAGGGGAGGAGGAGGCCTTTATTTGAAGATAACAATTCTTGTGTTGTTATGTTCAAAAGTCTTATCTAGTAAGTTTCCCATAGCTCGCTATCTTTTTTTCCAAATTCTTCATGTACCCACTATCTGACAAATATAATAGAAGTAGCATAATTTACCCACCTAATAGTCCAAGAGCTGTTTTACAAATGGTTGGAGACTCATATGTATATTGGGCTTAAAGCCAATGCCTGTAGTGGTGCCATAGGTTTAGATAAAGAACCAGGACTGAAGCAGATTTTGAGAGCTTTTGTGTGATGATAAATTGTGTAGACTTAGGATATCCAGACCTTGTATGTTTTCCAATGCATAGCTATCATGTGTTGCACTATAGAATCAATACATTTTGTAAAAAAAAAGTGCTTGTAAAGGGGTATACACTTCGGGGTGAATTTATTCTGTGTTTTCCTGTTTATTGTAAAAAAGTTGGGATTTTTTGGTATAGTTTTCAATTTTGTTTTATACTTCCACACATTTCATGTTAATGTTGTACTCTCATTTGATTTTGATTGGCTGTGTATAATCATGGAGATTTTATCTAGATTATTTTACTATATTTTATATGTTATTCTGTTACATTGAAGTTAGATGTACCTCAAATCATTATAGTTACATTGGTAATATGGTGAGATTGCTATCATATCACTGTGTCATTTCCATTATGTTCATCTAATTTCCAATGGAGATGTCTGGTCAGAAGTGGTTTGTTTGGTTCAGTTGCTGGGCCCTCCTTGTATATTGGTGCTTCATGTGAAGTGGAATAACTTAGGGTAGGTCCCTTTAGCTGGATTTGGTCAGGGCAGTAAAGAGGAGATGTAATGCTTATGTTATTGCTCCTCTCTCTCAAGGTAAAATTGTGTGGTCTGAGATGGTATCATGTTTGTTTTGGAGAAATACCACAGACCAATAACCTTGAAAGGTATTGGGAATAAAGAGGTCTGCTTTTTTCAAAATTCTGTATAGGTGTCATAGTATGGCGCCATTTGCTGGTTAGGAAGTCATCTGATTTGATTTTACTGATGGTGTTCACTGTGTTTTTTTAGTCTTTGAAACCAGTGACTCCACAGGGACTTGGTTTTGGTAAATTTGTCACCAGTCTCTACTTCTGTGTACCAGAGTAGTATGTGATATCTGATAGCCAGGGGTTTGAAACTATTTTTTTAAGAATTCTGTACTGACTGGATTTCCGGATTATGAGGTCCTAGGCTATAGGAACTTTAGTATTTGCTGCTAATTACAATAAGTGACACATAAGATTGGTAAAGACACCAATTTTGGAGATGGAGAGGCAAGGCTGAAGGGGAGGAGGAGGCCTTTATTTGAACATAACAATTCTTGTGTTGTTATGTTCAAAAGTCTTATCTCGTAAGTTTTCCATAGGAAGGTATTGGGAATGGAGACATATTTTTTTTTCAAAATTCCATATAGGTGTCATGGTATGGCACCATTTGCATGTTAGGAAGTCATATGAATTTATTTTACATGATGGTGTTCATTATGTTATTTTAGTCTTTGAAGCCAGTGACTCCATAGGGACTTGTTTTTTTATTAAATTTGCCACCAGTCTCTACTTATTTGTCCCAGAGTAGTATGTGATATCTCATAGGCAGGGATTTTAAACTATTTTTTTAAGAATTCTGGACTGACTGGTTTCCTGGATGATGAGGTCTTAGGCTATGGGAACTTTACTGTCTGCTAATTTTTATAATAAGTAACGCAAAGAATTGGTAAAGACACCAATTTTGGAGATGGAGAGGAAAGGCTGAAGGGGAGGAGGAGGCCTTTATTTGAAGATAACAATTCTTGTGTTGTTATGTTCAAAAGTCTTATCTAGTAAGTTTCCCATAGCTCGCTATCTTTTTTTCCAAATTCTTCATGTACCCACTATCTGACAAATATAATAGAAGTAGCATTATTTACTCACCTAATATTCCAAGAGCTGTTTTACAAATGGTTGGAGACTCATATGTATATTGGGCTTAAAGCCAATGCCTGTAGTGGTGCCATAGGTTTAGATAAAGAACCAGGACTGAAGCAGATTTTCAGAGCTTTTGTGTGATGATAAATTGTGTAGACTTAGGATATCCAGACCTTGTACGTTTTCCAATGCGTAGCTATCATGTGTTGTACTATAGAATCAATACATTTTTTCGAAAAAAAAGTGCTTGTAAAGGGGTATACACTTCTGGGTGAATTAATTCTGTGTTTTCCTGTTTATTGTAAAAAAGTTGGCATTTTTTGGTATAGGTTTCAATTTTGTTTTATACTTGCACACATTTCATGTTAATGTTGTACTCTCATTTGATTTTGATTGGCTGTGTATAATCTCGGAGATTTTATCTAGATTCTTTTACTATATTTTATATGTTATTCTGTTACATTGAAGTTAGATGTACCTCAAATCATTATAGTTACATTGGTAATATGGTGAGATTGCTATCATATCGCTGTGTCATTTCCATTATGTTCATCTAATTTCCAATGGAGATGTCTGGTCAGAATTGGTTTGTTTGGTTCAGTTGCTGGGCCCTCCTTGGATATTGGTGCTTCATGTGAAGTGGAATAACTTAGGGTAGGTCCCTTTAGCTGGATTTGGTCAGGGCAATAAAGAGAGATGTAATGCTTATGTTATTACTCCTCTCTCTCAAGGTAAAATTGTGTGGTCTGAGATGGTATCATGTTTGTTTTGGAGAAATACAACAGACCAATAACCTTGAAAGGTATTGGGAATAAAGAGGTCTAATTTTTTCAAAATTCTGTGTAGGTGTCATAGTATGGCGCCATTTGCTGGTTAGGAAGTCATCTGATTTGATTTTAGTGATGGTGTTCACTGTGTTTTTTTAGTCTTTGAAACCAGTGACTCCACAGGGACTTGGTTTTGGTAAATTTGTCACCAGTCTCTACTTCTGTCTACCAGAGTAGTATGTAATATCTGATAGCCAGGGGTTTGAAACTATTTTTTTAAGAATTCTGTACTGACTGAATTTCCGGATTATGAGGTCCTAGGCTATAGGAACTTTAATATTTGCTGCTATTTACAATAAGTGACACATAAGATTGGTAAAGACACCAATTTTGGAGATGGAGAGGCAAGGCTAAAGGGGAGGAGGAGGCCTTTATTTGAAGATAACAATTCTTGTGTTGTTATGTTCAAAAGTCTTATCTAGTAAGTTTCCCATAGGAAGGTATTGGGAATAGAGACATATTTTTTTTTCAAAATTCCATGTAGGTGTCGTGGTATGGCACCATTTGCTTGTTAGGAAGTCATATGAGTTTATTTTACATGATGGTGTTCATTATGTTATTTTAGTCTTTGAAGCCAGTGACTCCATAGGGACTTGTTTTTTGATTAAATTTGCCACCAGTCTCTACTTATTTGTCCCAGAGTAGTATGTGATATCTCATAGGCAGGGATTTGAAACTATTTTTTTAAGAATTCTGGACTGACTGGTTTCCTGGATGATGAGGTCTTAGGCTATGGGAACTTTACTGTCTGCTGATTTTTATAATAAGTAACACAAAGAATTGGTAAAGACACCAATTTTGGAGATGGAGAGGAAAGGCTGAAGGGGAGGAGGAGGCCTTTATTTGAAGATAACAATTCTTGTGTTGTTATGTTCAAAAGTCTTATCTAGTAAGTTTCCCATAGCTCGCTATCTTTTTTTCCAAATTCTTCATGTACCCACTATCTGACAAATATAATAGAAGTAGCATTATTTACTCACCTAATATTCCAAGAGCTGTTTTACAAATGGTTGGAGACTCATATGTATATTGGGCTTAAAGCCAATGCCTGTAGTGGTGCCATAGGTTTAGATAAAGAACCAGGACTGAAGCAGATTTTGAGAGCTTTTGTGTGATGATAAATTGTGTAGACTTAGGATATCCAGACCTTGTACGTTTTCCAATGCGTAGCTATCATGTGTTGTACTATAGAATCAATACATTTTGTAAAAAAAAAAGTGCTTGTAAAGGGGTATACACTTCTGGGTGAATTAATTCAGTGTTTTCCTGTTTATTGTAAAAAAGTTCGGATTTTTTTGGTATAGTTTTACATTTTGTTTTATACTTGCACACATTTCATGTTAATGTTGTACTCTCATTTGATTTTGATTGGCTGTGTATAATAATGGAGATTTTATCTAGATTCTTTTACTATATTTTATATGTTATTCTGTTACATTGAAGTTAGATGTACCTCAAATCATTATAGTTACATTGGTAATATGGTGAGATTGCTATCATATCACTGTGTCATTTCCATTATGTTCATCTAATTTCCAATGGAGATGTCTGGTCAGAAGTGGTTTGTTTGGTTCAGTTGCTGGGCCCTCCTTGGATATTGGTGCTTCATGTGAAGTGGAATAACTTAGGGTAGGTCCCTTTAGCTGGATTTGGTCAGGGCAATAAAGAGAGATGTAATGCTTATGTTATTGCTCCTCTCTCTCTCAAGGTAAAAATGTGTGGTCTGAGATGGTATCATGTTTGTTTTGGAGAAATACCACAGACCAATAACCTTGAAAGGTATTGGGAATAAAGAGGTCTGCTTTTTTCAAAATTCTGTGTAGGTGTCATAGTATGGCGCCATTTGCTGGTTAGGAAGTCACCTGATTTGATTTTAGTGATGGTGTTCACTCTGTTTTTTTAGTCTTTGAAACCAGTCACTCCGCAGGGACTTGGTTTTGGTAAATTTGTCACCAGTCTCTACTTCTGTGTACCAGAGTAGTGTGTGATATCTGATAGCCAGGGGTTTGAAACTATTTTTTTAAGAATTCTGTACTGACTGGATTTCCGGATTATGAGGTCCTAGGCTATAGGAACTTTAGTATTTGCTGCTATTTACAATAAGTGACACACAAGATTGGTAAAGACACCAATTTTGGAGATGGAGAGGCAAGGCTGAAGGGGAGGAGGAGGCCTTTATTTGAAGATAACAATTCTTGTGTTGTTATGTTCAAAAGTCTTATCTAGTAAGTTTCCCATAGGAAGGAATTGGGAATAGAGACATATTTTTTTTTTCAAAATTCCATGTAGGTGTCGTGGTATGGCACCATTTGCTTGTTAGGAAGTCATATAAGTTTATTTTACATGATTGTGTTCATTATGTTATTTTAGTCTTTGAAGCCAGTGACTCCATAGGGACTTGTTTTTTGATTAAATTTGCCACCAGTCTCTACTTATTTGTCCCAGAGTAGTATGTGATATCTCATAGGCAGGGATTTGAAACTATTTTTTTAAGAATTCTGGACTGACTGGTTTCCTGGATGATGAGGTCTTAGGCTATGGGAACTTTACTGTCTGCTGATTTTTATAATAAGTAACGCAAAGAATTGGTAAAGACACCAATTTTGGAGATGGAGAGGAAAGGCTGAAGGGGAGGAGAAGGCCTTTATTTGAAGATAACAATTCTTGTGTTGTTATGTTCAAAAGTCTTATCTAGTAAGTTTCCCATAGCTCGCTATCTTTTTTTCCAAATTCTTCCTGTACCCACTATCTGACAAATATAATAGAAGTAGCATTATTTACTCACCTAATATTCCAAGAGCTGTTTTACAAATGGTTGGAGACTCATATGTATATTGGGCTTAAAGCCAATGCCTGTAGTGGTGCCATAGGTTTAGATAAAGAACCAGTACTGAAGCAGATTTTGAGAGCTTTTGTGTGATGATAAATTGTGTAGACTTAGGATATCCAGTTCTTGTGCGTTTTCCAATGCGTAGCTATCATGTGTTGTACTATAGAATCAATACATTTTGTAAAAAAAAGTGCTTGTAAAGGGGTATACACTTCTGGGTGAATTAATTCTGTGTTTTCCTGTTTATTGTAAAAAAGTTGTGATTTTTTGGTATAGTTTTCAATTTTGTTTTATATTTGCACACATTTCATGTTAATGTTGTACTCTCATTTGATTTTGATTGGCTGTGTATAATCATGGAGATTTTATCTAGATTCTTTTACTATATTTTATATGTTATTCTGTTACATTGAAGTTAGATGTACCTCAAATCATTATAGTTAAATTGGTAATATGGTGAGATTGCTATCATATCACTGTGTCATTTCCATTATGTTCATCTAATTTCCAATGGAGATGTCTGGTCAGAAGTGGTTTGTTTGGTTCAGTTGCTGGGCCCTCCTTGGATATTGGTGCTTCATGTGAAGTGGAATAACTTAGGGTAGGTCCCTTTAGCTGGATTTGGTCAGGGCAATACAGAGAGATGTAATGCTTATGTTATTGCTCCTCTCTCTCAAGGTAAAATTGTGTGGTCTGAGATGGTATCATGTTTGTTTTGGAGAAATACCACAGACCAATAACCTTGAAAGGTATTGGGAATAAAGAGGTCTGCTTTTTTCAAAATTCTGTGTAGGTGTCATAGTATGGCGCCATTTGCTGGTTAGGAAGTCATCTGATTTGATTTTAGTGATGGTGTTCACTGTGTTTTTTTAGTCTTTGAAACCAGTGACTCCACAGGGACTTGGTTTTGGTAAATTTGTCACCAGTCTCTACTTCTGTGTACCAGAGTAGTGTGTGATATCTGATAGCCAGGGGTTTGAAACTATTTTTTTAAGAATTCTGTACTGACTGGATTTCCGGATTATGAGGTCCTAGGCTATAGGAACTTTAGTATTTGCTGCTATTTACAATAAGTGACACACAAGATTGGTAAAGACACCAATTTTGGAGATGGAGAGGCAAGGCTGAAGGGGAGGAGGAGGCCTTTATTTGAAGATAACAATTCTTGTGTTGTTATGTTCAAAAGTCTTATCTAGTAAGTTTCCCATAGGAAGGTATTGGGAATAGAGACATATTTTTTTTTCAAAATTCCATGTAGGTGTCGTGGTATGGCACCATTTGCTTGTTAGGAAGTCATATGAGTTTATTTCACATGATGGTGTTCATTATGTTATTTTAGTCTTTGAAGCCAGTGACTCCATAGGGACTTGTTTTTTGATTAAATTTGCCACCAGTCTCTACTTATTTGTCCCAGAGTAGTATGTGATATCTCATAGGCAGGGATTTGAAACTATTTTTTTAAGAATTCTGGACTGACTGGTTTCCTGGATGATGAGGTCTTAGGCTATGGGAACTTTACTGTCTGCTGATTTTTATAATAAGTAACGCAAAGAATTGGTAAAGACACCAATTTTGGAGATGGAGAGGAAAGGCTGAAGGGGAGGAGGAGGCCTTTATTTGAAGATAACAATTCTTGTGTTGTTATGTTCAAAAGTCTTATCTAGTAAGTTTCCCATAGCTCGCTATCTTTTTTTCCAAATTCTTCCTGTACCCACTATCTGACAAATATAATAGAAGTAGCATTATTTACTCACCTAATATTCCAAGAGCTGTTTTACAAATGGTTGGAGACTCATATGTGTATTGGGCTAAAAGCCAATGCCTGTAGTGGTGCCATAGGTTTAGATAAAGAACCAGTACTGAAGCAGATTTTGAGAGCTTTTGTGTGATGATAAATTGTGTAGACTTAGGATATCCAGTTCTTGTGCGTTTTCCAATGCGTAGCTATCATGTGTTGTACTATAGAATCAATACATTTTGTAAAAAAAAGTGCTTGTAAAGTGGTATACACTTCTGGGTGAATTAATTCTGTGTTTTCCTGTTTATTGTAAAAAAGTTGGAAATTTTTTGGTATAGTTTTCAATTTTGTTTTATACTTGCACACATTTCATGTTAATGTTGTACTCTCATTTGATTTTGATTGGCTGTGTATAATCATGGAGATTTTATCTAGATTCTTTTACTATATTTTATATGTTATTCTGTTACATTGAAGTTAGATGTACCTCAAATCATTATAGTTACATTGGTAATATGGTGAGATTGCTATCATATCACTGTGTCATTTCCATTATGTTCATCTAATTTCCAATGGAGATGTCTGGTCAGAAGTGGTTTGTTTGGTTCAGTTGCTGGGCCCTCCTTGGATATTGGTGCTTCATGTGAAGTGGAATAACTTAGGGTAGGTCCCTTTAGCTGGATTTGGTCAGGGCAATAAAGAGAGATGTAATGCTTATGTTATTGCTCCTCTCTCTCAAGGTAAAATTGTGTGGTCTGAGATGGTATCATGTTTGTTTTGGAGAAATACCACAGACCAATAACCTTGAAAGGAATTGGGAATAAAGAGGTCTGCTTTTTTCAAAATTCTGTGTAGGTGTCATAGTATGGCGCCATTTGCTGGTTAGGAAGTCATCTGATTTGATTTTAGTGATGGTGTTCACTGTGTTTTTTTAGTCTTTGAAACCAGTGACTCCACAGGGACTTGGTTTTGGTAAATTTGTCACCAGTCTCTACTTCTGTGTACCAGAGTAGTATGTCATATCTGATAGCCAGGGGTTTGAAACTATTTTTTTAAGAATTCTGTACTGACTGGATTTCCGCATTATGAGGTCATAGGCTATAGGAACTTTAGTATTTGCTGCTATTTACAATAAGTGACACACAAGATTGGTAAAGACACCAATTTTGGAGATGGAGAGGCAAGGCTGAAGGGGAGGAGGAGGCCTTTATTTGAAGATAACAATTCTTGTGTTGTTATGTTCAAAAGTCTTATCTAGTAAGTTTCCCATAGGAAGGTATTGGGAATAGAGACATTTTTTTTTTCAAAATTCCATGTAGGTGTCGTGGTATGGCACCATTTGCTTGTTAGGAAGTCATATGAGTTTATTTCACATGATGGTGTTCATTATGTTATTTTAGTCTTTGAAGCCAGTGACTCCATAGGGACTTGTTTTTTTATTAAATTTGCCACCAGTCTCTACTTATTTTTCCCAGAGTAGTATGTGATATCTCATAGGCAGGGATTTGAAACTATTTTTTTAAGAATTCTGGACTGACTGGTTTCCTGGATGATGAGGTCTTAGGCTATGGGAACTTTACTGTCTACTGATTTTTATAATAAGTAACGCAAAGAATTGGTAAAGACACCAATTTTGGAGATGGAGAGGAAAGGCTGAAGGGGAGGAGGAGGCCTTTATTTGAAGATAACAATTCTTGTGTTGTTATGTTCAAAAGTCTTATCTAGTAAGTTTCCCATAGCGCGCTATCTTTTTATCCAAATTCTTCATTTACCCACTATCTGACAAATATAATAGAAGTAGCATTATTTACTCACCTAATATACCAAGAGCTGTTTTACAAATGGTTGGAGACTCATATGTATATTGGGCTTAAAGCCAATGCCTGTAGTGGTGCCATAGGTTTAGATAAAGAACCAGGACTGAAGCAGATTTTGAGAGCTTTTGTGTGATGATAAATTGTGTAGACTTAGGATATCCAGACCTTGTACGTTTTCCAATGCGTAGCTATCATGTGTTGTACTATAGAATCAATACATTTTGTAAAAAAAAAAGTTCTTGTAAAGGGGTATACACTTCTGGGTGAATTAATTCCGTGTTTTCCTGTTTATTGTAAAAAAGTTGGACATTTTTTGGTATAGTTTTCAATTTTGTTTTATACTTGCACACATTTCATGTTAATGTTGTACTCTCATTTGATTTTGATTGGCTGTGTATAATCATGGAGATTTTATCTAGATTCTTTTACTATATTTTATATGTTATTCTGTTACATTCAAGTTAGATGTACCTCAAATCATTCTAGTTACATTGGTAATATGGTGAGATTGCTATCATATCACTGTGTCATTTCCATTATGTTCATCTAATTTCCAATGGAGATGTCTGGTCAGAAGTGGTTTGTTTGGTTCAGTTGCTGGGCCCTCCTTGGATATTGGTGCTTCATGTGAAGTGGAATAACTTAGGGTAGGTCCCTTTAGCTGGATTTGGTCAGGGCAATAAAGAGAGATGTAATGCTTATGTTATTGCTCCTCTCTCTCAAGGTAAAATTGTGTGGTCTGAGATGGTATCATGTTTGTTTTGGAGAAATACCACAGACCAATAACCTTGAAAGGAATTGGGAATAAAGAGGTCTGCTCTTTTCAAAATTCTGTGTAGGTGTCATAGTATGGCGCCATTTGCTGGTTAGGAAGTCATCTGATTTGATTTTAGTGATGGTGTTCACTGTGTTTTTTTAGTCTTTGAAACCAGTGACTCCACAGGGACTTGGTTTTGGTAAATTTGTCACCAGTCTCTACTTCTGTGTACCAGAGTAGTGTGTGATATCTGATAGCCAGGGGTTTGAAACAATTTTTTTAAGAATTCTGTACTGACTGGATTTCCGGATTATGAGGTCCTAGGCTATAGGAACTTTAGTATTTGCTGCTATTTACAATGCGTGACACATAAGATTGGTAAAGACACCAATTTTGGAGATGGAGAGGCAAAGCTGAAGGGGAGGAGGAGGCCTTTATTTGAAGATAACAATTCTTGTGTTGTTATGTTCAAAAGTCTTATCTAGTAAGTTTCCCATAGGAAGGTATTGGGAATAGAGACATATTTTTTTTTCAAAATTCCATGTAGGTGTCGTGGTATGGCACCATTTGCTTGTTAGGAAGTTATATAAGTTTATTTCACATGATGGTGTTCATTATGTTATTTTAGTCTTTGAAGCCAGTGTTCGGGTACTAATCAGTCTCAACCGGCAGGGATAATACGCTGAGTTCGTACGAAAGGAATCACACCACACAAAGTCTGGTACAAAGCTCCTCACTCAGCATCAGGAGAGGCGTCACTGCTTTATTAGACACATTTGTTCTATATCTCCTTTCTCCTGGGGGTGGGTACATGTTATCACACTTTTATAAAAGCACGTATCACTGTAAGTCTCTTGTTACTTGTGTCATCCTTGGATAGGTTCACCCTTATCTGGTCCTTTAGATATGTCTTCATAGTTCATAGTTCGTTCATACCAGGAAGTGACTTGTTATTGTATTAGTGCGTAGTCCCTGTTCAGGGGCCATCTTGCCACGTATACTTATCTAATCCTACTATTGCTTCATCACAATTATGTACACAACTCTGTAGTCTATATTTTATTAAAGAAAGAAAATTATTATAAACATTAACTTCTGTCCACTCCATCCTTCACAGTCCCCCCTTTTATCATTATTTTCTTCATTTCTTAACCTAAGTGTGTCCGTGCTCTGGGAAAGGGGAGTAAAAGGATTTTTTCACCAGTTTGAGACGAGCCTCCCCTATTAGGAGACCCCCCTTTGTAGCTGGACTTAAAGAGTCGGTGCACACCCTACACTATCTATTCATCTTCAGAACAATAGTCTCGATAAAGGGTGGTTGTTTTCATGGATGGAGTTGGTAAAAGTCCTTCAATTTCTGAAGAAAACATAAAAGTGGGAGTTACTTCAGTTATAGTTTTAGTCATTAATTTCTTTATACATGGTAATACACAACAAGCAATAACTGCGAAAAGTACTAGAAAAATTAAGATTACAATCCCAATTTGGGCCAGAATTTTCTGCCATCAGGTTAACCATGAGAAATACTGATCCCATGGGTCTGTGAAACCTGAATTTCGTTTTAATTCCTCGGATAAAGAAACAATCTGTTTGATTGCCATGGTTACTTTGCCGTTTGGTCCTGTGTTATCTGGAATAAAAGTACAACAGGTAGTACCTATCATGGCACAAACGCCTCCTTTTTCTGCTAGTATCATATCAAGGGCCATACGGTTCTGGAAAGTCATAGTAGATGTGGGTCCTAACTGGTCAGCTAGACCTTGTAAAGCGTCCCTAGTATAGTTAACAAACCGTTGCTGGTTGTAATAGATATAATTTATCCAATCTACATTTTTGTTAGCTGTGATCATAGGGATTAATGATTCAAATCCAGCTGCTACCTGATCCCGGGCCTTGAATTCATCTGGGACCCCCCTTGGGACTCCTATAGCATCTATATACACATGGGGGTCAAAACTTCCTTTCAGATCTCTTTTTTCCCTTGTAAATATGTGACTATTTTGAGAGGTGGTCTCTTGGGTCTCAGAGAGTATATGAAAAGGCATGATCGCTTTCGCCAGGGTGCATTCTCCCTTCCAGTTCCCTTCGATCCGCCGAACTGTTTCTAACTGTATACCATTCAATACTCCTAATCCCGTTCCTACCCCTCCTAATAGCGGGTCATACCATTCTCTTTTTTGTCTATGACAGCTGGGGGATTCAGGGAAGGAAATATTGAAGTGTACATTCTTTTTCTGCTGTTGGGTTACAGCGCTCTTACAAGTGTGTGGGATTCTTTCCAGACTTTGTACTGTTATATGTGGCTTAAAACTATCTCTTAAAATTGTTATCAAGAATACAAAATATCTTCTATTTCTTATTTGGCTATTATTCATACATAATATCATCCCATCAGTTTCTTTTATTACAATCGTAGAGTTGAGCCTCTCCTTGTTGCATCTTTCATAAGTCTTATTTATCATTTCGTTTCTATTTTTACTGGTTGTATATTTCTGTAGATACTGTAAATCTGGTTCATAACAACAAAGCAACAGCCCCGGCGTCTCTTCTTGTATGCTAATGTTGGCTGTTTTGTCTATGTGAAGGTACACAGTCCCTCCATGTGGTCCTTTTTTCCAAGTCCCTTCGGTTGTAGTCACATTTGTAGTATAACACGGGGCATTGGCCTTACAGGTGTAGTTACCCTGCTTTCTATCACTGTGGCATTCGCCCACCCTGTCCTGAACTGTTCCAGTGATTCTGTACTGATTACGTGTACAGGAGTAGCGGTTCTGCCTTTTTGTATAAGAGCACACGCAACAACCGCCGCAACAACCGCAAAGATCTTCATTCTTCTGGCTGAAGAACCTTTTTACAATGACTGGCGTGAATCCAGCTTGCCTTTCCTTCGAGCTTCACTGAGGTGCTTGAAAACGAGCAAAACTTGAAAAGGACCATCAAACCGTGGCTCAAGGCTCTTCCTCACGTGTCTTTTGACAATGACCCAATCTCCTGGTTCTAGCTTATACGTCCCTTCAACTGAATCAGGACCTGGAATGGAAGCAAAGACTTGTGCATGCACCTTGGTCAATTGTTTGTCAAGCGTTGATACATAATCTGTTAGTCTACCATACTGCATTTGGAGCACCTGTGGAAAATAACATCCTAATCTGGGAGCCGACCCAAATAAGATCTCATATGGGCTGAGACCTGTTCTTTTTGTGGGCGTGTATCTTACTGAGAACAAGGCTAATGGTAGACACTCGGTCCATGGTTTCCCGTTTTCTACCATTGCTTTTTGGATTTTCAATTTGAGAGTCTCATTTAGTCTCTCAACCTTCCCACTGCTTTGTGGATGGTATGGTGTATGTAGGGCTTGACTTATGCCTAGAGCTGACAACACATGGTTCATGATTTCACCCGTAAAATGAGTTCCTCTGTCGCTCTCGATCATCTCTGGAACTCCATATCTGCACACCACCTCGTTGATCAGTTTCTTTGCTGGGGCTACGGCTGTAGCTTTGGTTACTGGAAAAGCTTCTGGCCATCCTGAAAAGAGATCAATACAAACAAGCACATACTCCTAGGTACCGACTTTTGGTAATTGAATATAGTCTATCTGCAGTCTCTGGAACGGATATATAGGTCTGGGTGTGTGCTTCTGTGGTACTTTTACAGTTCTTCCAATATTATGTGTTGCACAGATCATGCATCCTTGTGTAAAACTGCTGGCCATCACACTAAACCCTGGGGCATACCACACCTTGTTTACCAAGTCCATCATTGCCGTTTTTGATTGGTGAGTCGCTCCATGTGTTATTTGGGCCATCATTGGGAACATTGTCTTAGGTAGGCACAGTTTATTCTGGCATTGCCAGAGGCCATCTTTTCATAGCGTTGCTCCTTGGGCCGTCCACTTGTCTTTTTCTTCTTTTGTTGCTTGTCCTTGAAGTTTTTGCCGTAGTTCCGGGCTTACAGCTGGTCTTGTTTCCTCTGAATCTTTTATCTGACATACGGCTGCTAACACGGGTAGCTTCTGTGATGCTTGCTTTTGCGGCTTGGTCTGCCAAAGCATTTCCTTTTGTCTCTGGTGAACTCACCTTGGTGTGAGCTTTTAGCTACTTCGAGAGTCAGTGTATATATTTGCTGTCTTTCCTTTTGCATGTTGGCATGCTGCTGCCAGGGCCTTAAGCTCTGCTTCTTGTGCTGAGCGGGACGCTGGTAAGGAGGCTGCTTCTAGGACTACATCTTCGGTGGTTACTGCATATCCTGTAAGAAAAGATCCTTCTACAAAATACCTTGAACCATCCACAAAGAGTATTTAGGTCTGGGTTTTGGAGTGGGGTATCTTTTACATGTGCGAACACCACTGTTTCCTGGGCCATAAGGGCCATACAATCATGTTCATCAGTTTCAGACAAAAATTGTGACCATACTTTACCTACGTCTTCTCCCCCTTGCTCCAAAGGCAGTAAGGTAGCTGGGTTCAATGTAGTACAGCGGTGTAAAGTAACCTGCTCAGAAAAAAGAAGTGCACAAATTAATCTCAAATATCTTGCTGTTGACAAGTGCTTTAGCTGTACTTGAGTAAAAAATAACAGTAATATCATGTGGTGCAAAAACTTGGACTGGAAATGTCAGGACCAAATCTGAGGCCTTGTTTAACATTGAATTTACAGCAATAATAGCTTTCACACATGATGGGGAACCTCGGGCCACAGGGTCTAGTCTAGCTGAATAATATGCTACCGGGCGCTGCTGTGGTCCATGACTTTGTGTGAGAACTGCAGTGGCATGTCCATTTTGTTCAGTACAGTACAAAGTATATGCTTGCGTAGAGGTACTCCATGGATTGGTGTCACAAGCCGCTACCAAACACAACTCCTCCTCATTCAGCTGATAATCCAGAATACTTTGAGAATCTCACTTTTATCAAATTCTGCAAATACTTGATTAATAAAAATAAAACATTCCTAAAAACTTTACATCAAATTAACAATGTCCAGACAAGTTTTGTTTTGCCTTCTCCCTCATCTAAATCCATAAAGACTCGTGTGAGTGATGTCACATCGCCTCCTGTGTAACTTTGCTGGAGGGGGATGGTCTCTTACACATAAACCAAAATTGTACCTGATCAGTTCCTTCACCCTTCCCCCCTTTGTGGACTCTGCGAGAGTGATGTAGCAGAGTTCAAAACTACATCTCAACATAACACTAATTTAACCCCCTGTAATGTACAACAGCCTGAAACAAAAATGACTTTTTCCTGACAAAATACATTTGATCTTTACAATGACATAACTCATGTGTGAAATCAAAAATAAAACAATTGTAGTTAGTTATTCAATAAAACAGAAAATATTATCTCTGATCACATTAATTACTGCAAACCAATAAACAGTATATAAAAATAGGGAACGGTGGGGGCACATACATTTTCAAACCCCCGTGTCTCACAGTATCTGTAGTTTAATACATCTGAATTAACATCAAAACACATGAAATCTGATCACATCATAACACATAAATATCGTAACTTTTATAACCAACAGCGCTTGCGCAAAAGAGAAGAAATGTATTTAGGTTTGTAGACATTACTGATATATATATCTCAGCAGTGCATATTGAAATCCCTTGGTCTCATCAGCCCTGCAGACTGCACCCAGTCAGCCCCCCTCCTCCTCCTCCCAAACACAGCACACTTTAGGGGGGAGGGAGGGAGGGAGGTCACACACTCATTTCTCACAACTTCTCACAATCTTAACACTTTCAATGCCGGCAAAACAACATACGTATCTGCAATAATTTATCACACCATTGTACAGGAATTATCTACGTTAATGTTTAACAGTACAATCTGACGGCCACCATCTCTATATTATGATGACGTGTTGTTTCATCAGTGAACTAGACTGGAACTTCTGTAAATAGAAAAAACACTACAAATGACAAAATTAACAAGGTGATTATTTCATACTGATTTGGTTGGGCCGGGCGTGGCCACATCCTCCGGAGGGGGCTTATAAAATCCACCTTCTTGTGTGAGTACCGGATATAACGGAACAACAGGTTTAGGTGTACCAAGATGGCCTCCTGGGGCGGGGAGTGGTGCCGAAGGCGTGGCATATATGGGAGGATCGGGGCGTGGAAAGTGACATGATACACAATATTCAACTTGGGGCGGGTTCTGTTGACCACAACTGGGACACTCCCACGAAGTTAGAATTCCACCGTCGCCATTATAGGGCGGTGGCTGGACACGTTCTTTGTAATACACATATTTGATGATTTTACCCTTTCTGTCTCGTATTTCTTGCTCAGTAAACTTGTCTTTAGTTATGGCTATGGCTGTTCTTTGCCAAGCTAATGCTTCATCTAACTTTCCTTCGTCACTTAATCTTCCCTTGTTTTCCCTAAGAGCTGCAGCCCATTCTTCCATCTATAAATATGCCACATATGTGCAGAACTTTCTTACTATTTTCTACATTCTTCTTGCCTTCTCTTTTTTCTACTATCTCTTTTGCGGTTAATGAACCACATTCCTTTGCCTGTCTCTTTTTTTTTTTTTTTAAACACATTAAACATACTGTTCTATATTTAACACCGTCCTGAGAATGAAACCTTATTCTCGATGTTTCTGAACACAAAACACAATTATAACTGACTGTCTGTCTCTGTCGTCTTAATGGTATCAAACTATACCCTGCGACTAATTAAATTATTACACTTAACACCTGTCGTCTTAATGGTATCAAACTATACCCTGCGACCAATTAAATTATTACACTTACACCTGTCGTCTTAATGGTATCAAACTATACCCTGCGACCAATTAAATTATTACACTTACACCTGTCGTCTTAATGGTATCAAACTATACCCTGCGACTAATTGTCTCTGTCGTCTTAATGGTATCAAACTATACCCTGCGACTAATTAAATTATTACACTTATACTTATCACCTATGCCGGCGAGACGCGACTATCTATACTATGATTCTTGGAGCCACACAGCGGGTTAACTCTCTGTCGCTGAGAGTGTGGCCGGGATCGACTCCAAATACCTCGGTATCTTATCACCTGCTCACTCTCCCACACGGATAAGAGCCAATATTCATAAAAATGAACTTAACCTTACCGTGTTTTATTTGAAGCTGATCAGACTTCCTGGGAGCGTGGCTGGCAATTCGATGTTGAGGCGTCTGGGGGTCGTCGATCACGGACACGGCTTATCCCTCGAGTGTGGCCCCACGCTGAGCGCCAAAATGTTCGGGTACTAATCAGTCTCAACCGGCAGGGATAATACGCTGAGTTCGTACGAAAGGAATCACACCACACAAAGTCTGGTACAAAGCTCCTCACTCAGCATCAGGAGAGGCGTCACTGCTTTATTAGACACATTTGTTCTATATCTCCTTTCTCCTGGGGGTGGGTACATGTTATCACACTTTTATAAAAGCACGTATCACTGTAAGTCTCTTGTTACTTGTGTCATCCTTGGATAGGTTCACCCTTATCTGGTCCTTTAGATATGTCTTCATAGTTCATAGTTCGTTCATACCAGGAAGTGACTTGTTATTGTATTAGTGCGTAGTCCCTGTTCAGGGGCCATCTTGCCACGTATACTTATCTAATCCTACTATTGCTTCATCACAATTATGTACACAACTCTATAGTCTATATTTTATTAAAGAAAGAAAATTATTATAAACATTAACTTCTGTCCACTCCATCCTTCACACCAGTGACTCCATAGGGACTTGTTTTTTGATTAAATTTGCCACCAGTCTCTACTTATCTTTCCCAGAGTAGTATGTGATATCTCATAGGCAGGGATTTGAAACTATTTTTTTAAGAATTCTGGACTGACTGGTTTCCTGGATGATGAGGTCTTAGGCTATGGGAACTTTACTGTCTGCTGATTTTTATAATAAGTAACGCAAAGAATTGGTAAAGACACCAATTTTGGAGATGGAGAGGAAAGGCTGAAGGGGAGGAGGAGACCTTTATTTGAAGATAACAATTCTTGTGTTGTTATGTTCAAAAGTCTTATCTAGTAAGTTTCCCATAGCTCGCTATCTTTTTTTCCAAATTCTTCCTGTACCCACTATCTGACAAATATAATAGAAGTAGCATTATTTACTCACCTAATATTCCAAGAGCTGTTTTACAAATGGTTGGAGACTCGTATGTATATTGGGCTTAAAGCCAATGCCTGTAGTGGTGCCATAGGTTTAGATAAAGAACCAGTACTGAAGCAGATTTTGAGAGCTTTTGTGTGATGATAAATTGTGTAGACTTAGGATATCCAGTTCTTGTGCGTTTTCCAATGCGTAGCTATCATGTGTTGTACTATAGAATCAATACATTTTGTAAAAAAAAGTGCTTGTAAAGGGGTATACACTTCTGGGTGAATTAATTCTGTGTTTTCCTGTTTATTGTAAAAAAGTTGTGATTTTTTGGTATAGTTTTCAATTTTGTTTTATATTTGCACACATTTCATGTTAATGTTGTACTCTCATTTGATTTTGATTGGCTGTGTATAATCATGGAGATTTTATCTAGATTCTTTTACTATATTTTATATGTTATTCTGTTACATTGAAGTTAGATGTACCTCAAATCATTATAGTTAAATTGGTAATATGGTGAGATTGCTATCATATCACTGTGTCATTTCCATTATGTTCATCTAATTTCCAATGGAGATGTCTGGTCAGAAGTGGTTTGTTTGGTTCAGTTGCTGGGCCCTCCTTGGATATTGGTGCTTCATGTGAAGTGGAATAACTTAGGGTAGGTCCCTTTAGCTGGATTTGGTCAGGGCAATAAAGAGAGATATAATGCTTATGTTATTGCTCCTCTCTCTCAAGGTAAAATTGTGTGGTCTGAGATGGTATCATGTTTGTTTTGGAGAAATACCACAGAATAATAACCTTGAAAGGAATTGGGAATAAAGAGGTCTGCTTTTTTCAAAATTCTGTGTAGGTGTCATAGTATGGCGCCATTTGCTGGTTAGGAAGTCATCTGATTTGATTTTAGTGATGGTGTTCACTGTGTTTTTTTAGTCTTTGAAACCAGTGACTCCACAGGGACTTGGTTTTGGTAAATTTGTCACCAGTCTCTACTTCTGTGTACCAGAGTAGTATGTCATATCTGATAGCCAGGGGTTTGAAACTATTTTTTTAAGAATTCTGTACTGACTGGATTTCCGCATTATGAGGTCCTAGGCTATAGGAACTTTAGTATTTGCTGCTATTTACAATAAGTGACACATAAGATTGGTAAAGACACCAATTTTGGAGATGGAGAGGAAAGGCTGAAGGGGAGGAGGAGGCCTTTATTTGAAGATAACAATTCTTGTGTTGTTATGTTCAAAAGTCTTATCTAGTAAGTTTCCCATAGGAAGGAATTGTGAATAGAGACATATTTTTTTTTTCAAAATTCCATGTAGGTGTCGTGGTATGGCACCATTTGCTTGTTAGGAAGTCATATGAGTTTATTTTACATGATGGTGTTCATTATGTTATTTTAGTCTTTGAAGCCAGTGACTCTATAGGGACTTGTTTTTTGATTAAATTTGCCACCAGTCTCTACTTATTTGTCCCAGAGTAGTATGTGATATCTCATAGGCAGGGATTTGAAACTATTTTTTTAAGAATTCTGGACTGACTGGTTTCCTGGATGATGAGGTCTTAGGCTATGGGAACTTTACTGTCTACTGATTTTTATAATAAGTAACGCAAAGAATTGGTAAAGACACCAATTTTGGAGATGGAGAGGAAAGGCTGAAGGGGAGGAGGAGGCCTTTATTTGAAGATAACAATTCTTGTGTTGGTATGTTCAAAAGTCTTATCTAGTAAGTTTCCCATAGCTCGCTATCTTTTTATCCAAATTCTTCATTTACCCACTATCTGACAAATATAATAGAAGTAGCATTATTTACTCACCTAATATACCAAGAGCTGTTTTACAAATGGTTGGAGACTCATATGTATATTGGGCTTAAAGCCAATGCCTGTAGTGGTGCCATAGGTTTAGATAAAGAACCAGGACTGAAGCAGATTTTGAGAGCTTTTGTGTGATGATAAATTGTGTAGACTTAGGATATCCAGACCTTGTACGTTTTCCAATGCGTAGCTATCATGTGTTGTACTATAGAATCAATACATTTTGTAAAAAAAAAAGTGCTTGTAAAGGGGTATACACTTCTGGGTGAATTAATTCCGTGTTTTCCTGTTTATTGTAAAAAAGTTGGAAATTTTTTGGTGTAGTTTTCAATTTTGTTTTATACTTGCACACATTTCATGTTAATGTTGTACTGTCATTTGATTTTGATTGGCTGTGTATAATCATGGAGATTTTATCTAGATTCTTTTACTATATTTTATATGTTATTCTGTTACATTGAATTTAGATGTACCTCAAATCATTATAGTTACATTGGTAATATGGTGAGATTGCTATCATATCACTGTGTCATTTCCATTATGTTCATCTAATTTCCAATGGAGATGTCTGGTCAGAAGTTGTTTGTTTGGTTCAGTTGCTGGGCCCTCCTTGGATATTGGTGCTTCATGTGAAGTGGAATAACTTAGGGTAGGTCCCTTTAGCTGGATTTGGTCAGGGCAATACAGAGAGATGTAATGCTTATGTTATTGCTCCTCTCTCTCAAGGTAAAATTGTGTGGTCTGAGATGGTATCATGTTTGTTTTGGAGAAATACCACAGACCAATAACCTTGAAAGGTATTGGGAATAAAGAGGTCTGCTTTTTTCAAAATTCTGTGTAGGTGTCATAGTATGGCGCCATTTGCTGGTTAGGAAGTCATCTGATTTGATTTTAGTGATGGTGTTCACTGTGTTTTTTTAGTCTTTGAAACCAGTGACTCCACAGGGACTTGGTTTTGGTAAATTTGTCACCAGTCTCTACTTCTGTGTACCAGAGTAGTGTGTGATATCTGATAGCCAGGGGTTTGAAACTATTTTTTTAAGAATTCTGTACTGACTGGATTTCCGGATTATGAGGTCCTAGGCTATAGGAACTTTAGTATTTGCTGCTATTTACAATAAGTGACACACAAGATTGGTAAAGACACCAATTTTGGAGATGGAGAGGCAAGGCTGAAGGGGAGGAGGAGGCCTTTATTTGAAGATAACAATTCTTGTGTTGTTATGTTCAAAAGTCTTATCTAGTAAGTTTCCCATAGGAAGGTATTGGGAATAGAGACATATTTTTTTTTCAAAATTCCATGTAGGTGTCGTGGTATGGCACCATTTGCTTGCTAGGAAGTCATATGAGTTTATTTCACATGATGGTGTTCATTATGTTATTTTAGTCTTTGAAGCCAGTGACTCCATAGGGACTTGTTTTTTGATTAAATTTGCCACCAGTCTCTACTTATTTTTCCCAGAGTAGTATGTGATATCTCATAGGCAGGGATTTGAAACTATTTTTTTAAGAATTCTGGACTGACTGGTTTCCTGGATGATGAGGTCTTAGGCTATGGGAACTTTTCTGTCTGCTGATTTTTATAATAAGTAACGCAAAGAATTGGTAAAGACACCAATTTTGGAGATTGAGAGGAAAGGCTGAAGGGGAGGAGGAGGCCTTTATTTGAAGATAACAATTCTTGTGTTGTTATGTTCAAAAGTCTTATCTAGTAAGTTTCCCATAGCTCGCTATCTTTTTTTCCAAATTCTTCCTGTACCCACTATCTGACAAATATAATAGAAGTAGCATTATTTACTCACCTAATATTCCAAGAGCTGTTTTACAAATGGTTGGAGACTCATATGTATATTGGGCTTAAAGCCAATGCCTGTAGTGGTGCCATAGGTTTAGATAAAGAACCAGTACTGAAGCAGATTTTGAGAGCTTTTGTGTGATGATAAATTGTGTAGACTTAGGATATCCAGTTCTTGTGCGTTTTCCAATGCGTAGCTATCATGTGTTGTACTATAGAATCAATACATTTTGTAAAAAAAAGTGCTTGTAAAGGGGTATACACTTCTGGGTTAATTAATGTTTTCCTGTTTACTGTAAAAAAGTTGGGATTTGTTGGTATAGTTTTCAATTTTGTTTTATACTTGCACACATTTCATGTTAATGTTGTACTCTCATTTGATTTTGATTGGCTGTGTATAATCATGGATATTTTATCTAGATTCTTTTACTATATTTTATATGTTATTCTGTTACATTGAAGTTAGATGTACCTCAAATCATTATAGTTAAATTGGTAATATGGTGAGATTGCTATCATATCACTGTGTCATTTCCATTATGTTCATCTAATTTCCAATGGAGATGTCTGGTCAGAAGTGGTTTGTTTGGTTCAGTTGCTGGGCCCTCCTTGGATATTGGTGCTTCATGTGAAGTGGAATAACTTAAGGTAGGTCCCTGTAGCTGGATTTGGTCAGGGCAATAAAGAGAGATGTAATGCTTATGTTATTGCTCCTCTCTCTCAAGGTAAAATTGTGTGGTCTGAGATGGTATCATGTTTGTTTTGGAGAAATACCACAGAATAATAACCTTGAAAGGAATTGGGAATAAAGAGGTCTGCTTTTTTCAAAATTCTGTGTAGGTGTCATAGTATGGCGCCATTTGCTGGTTAGGAAGTCATCTGATTTGATTTTAGTGATGGTGTTCACTGTGTTTTTTTAGTCTTTGAAACCAGTGACTCCACAGGGACTTGGTTTTGGTAAATTTGTCACCAGTCTCTACTTCTGTGTACCAGAGTAGTATGTCATATCTGATAGCCAGGGGTTTGAAACTATTTTTTTAAGAATTCTGTACTGACTGGATTTCCGCATTATGAGGTCCTAGGCTATAGGAACTTTAGTATTTGCTGCTATTTACAATAAGTGACACATAAGATTGGTAAAGACACCAATTTTGGAGATGGAGAGGAAAGGCTGAAGGGGAGGAGGAGGCCTTTATTTGAAGATAACAATTCTTGTGTTGTTATGTTCAAAAGTCTTATCTAGTAAGTTTCCCATAGGAAGGAATTGTGAATAGAGACATATTTTTTTTTCAAAATTCCATGTAGGTGTCGTGGTATGGCACCATTTGCTTGTTAGGAAGTCATATGAGTTTATTTTACATGATGGTGTTCATTATGTTATTTTAGTCTTTGAAGCCAGTGACTCTATAGGGACTTGTTTTTTGATTAAATTTGCCACCAGTCTCTACTTATTTGTCCCAGAGTAGTATGTGATATCTCATAGGCAGGGATTTGAAACTATTTTTTTAAGAATTCTGGACTGACTGGTTTCCTGGATGATGAGGTCTTAGGCTATGGGAACTTTACTGTCTACTGATTTTTATAATAAGTAACGCAAAGAATTGGTAAAGACACCAATTTTGGAGATGGAGAGGAAAGGCTGAAGGGGAGGAGGAGGCCTTTATTTGAAGATAACAATTCTTGTGTTGGTATGTTCAAAAGTCTTATCTAGTAAGTTTCCCATAGCTCGCTATCTTTTTATCCAAATTCTTCATTTACCCACTATCTGACAAATATAATAGAAGTAGCATTATTTACTCACCTAATATACCAAGAGCTGTTTTACAAATGGTTGGAGACTCATATGTATATTGGGCTTAAAGCCAATGCCTGTAGTGGTGCCATAGGTTTAGATAAAGAACCAGGACTGAAGCAGATTTTGAGAGCTTTTGTGTGATGATAAATTGTGTAGACTTAGGATATCCAGACCTTGTACGTTTTCCAATGCGTAGCTATCATGTGTTGTACTATAGAATCAATACATTTTGTAAAAAAAAAAGTGCTTGTAAAGGGGTATACACTTCTGGGTGAATTAATTCCGTGTTTTCCTGTTTATTGTAAAAAAGTTGGAAATTTTTTGGTATAGTTTTCAATTTTGTTTTATACTTGCACACATTTCATGTTAATGTTGTACTGTCATTTGATTTTGATTGGCTGTGTATAATCATGGAGATTTTATCTAGATTCTTTTACTATATTTTATATGTTATTCTGTTACATTGAATTTAGATGTACCTCAAATCATTATAGTTACATTGGTAATATGGTGAGATTGCTATCATATCACTGTGTCATTTCCATTATGTTCATCTAATTTCCAATGGAGATGTCTGGTCAGAAGTTGTTTGTTTGGTTCAGTTGCTGGGCCCTCCTTGGATATTGGTGCTTCATGTGAAGTGGAATAACTTAGGGTAGGTCCCTTTAGCTGGATTTGGTCAGGGCAATACAGAGAGATGTAATGCTTATGTTATTGCTCCTCTCTCTCAAGGTAAAATTGTGTGGTCTGAGATGGTATCATGTTTGTTTTGGAGAAATACCACAGACCAATAACCTTGAAAGGTATTGGGAATAAAGAGGTCTGCTTTTTTCAAAATTCTGTGTAGGTGTCATAGTATGGCGCCATTTGCTGGTTAGGAAGTCATCTGATTTGATTTTAGTGATGGTGTTCACTGTGTTTTTTTAGTCTTTGAAACCAGTGACTCCACAGGGACTTGGTTTTGGTAAATTTGTCACCAGTCTCTACTTCTGTGTACCAGAGTAGTGTGTGATATCTGATAGCCAGGGGTTTGAAACTATTTTTTTTAAGAATTCTGTACTGACTGGATTACCGGATTATGAGGTCCTAGGCTATAGGAACTTTAGTATTTGCTGCTATTTACAATAAGTGACACACAAGATTGGTAAAGACACCAATTTTGGAGATGGAGAGGCAAGGCTGAAGGGGAGGAGGAGGCCTTTATTTGAAGATAACAATTCTTGTGTTGTTATGTTCAAAAGTCTTATCTAGTAAGTTTCCCATAGGAAGGTATTGGGAATAGAGACATTTTTTTTTTTCAAAATTCCATGTAGGTGTCGTGGTATGGCACCATTTGCTTGTTAGGAAGTCATATGAGTTTATTTCACATGATGGTGTTCATTATGTTATTTTAGTCTTTGAAGCCAGTGACTCCATAGGGACTTGTTTTTTGATTAAATTTGCCACCAGTCTCTACTTATTTTTCCCAGAGTAGTATGTGATATCTCATAGGCAGGGATTTGAAACTATTTTTTTAAGAATTCTGGACTGACTGGTTTCCTGGATGATGAGGTCTTAGGCTATGGGAACTTTACTGTCTACTGATTTTTATAATAAGTAACGCAAAGAATTGGTAAAGACACCAATTTTGGAGATGGAGAGGAAAGGCTGAAGGGGAGGAGGAGGCCTTTATTTGAAGATAACAATTCTTGTGTTGGTATGTTCAAAAGTCTTATCTAGTAAGTTTCCCATAGCTCGCTATCTTTTTATCCAAATTCTTCATTTACCCACTATCTGACAAATATAATAGAAGTAGCATTATTTACTCACCTAATATACCAAGAGCTGTTTTACAAATGGTTGGAGACTCATATGTATATTGGGCTTAAAGCCAATGCCTGTAGTGGTGCCATATGTTTAGATAAAGAACCAGGACTGAAGCAGATTTTGAGAGCTTTTGTGTGATGATAAATTGTGTAGACTTAGGATATCCAGACCTTGTATGTTTTCCAATGCGTAGCTATCATGTGTTGTACTATAGAATCAATACATTTTGTAAAAAAAAAAGTGCTTGTAAAGTGGTATACACTTCTGGGTGAATTAATTCTGTGTTTTCCTGTTTATTGTAAAAAAGTTGGAAATTTTTTGGTATAGTTTTCAATTTTGTTTTATACTTCCACACATTTCATGTTAATGTTGTACTCTCATTTGATTTTGATTGGCTGTGTATAATCATGGAGATTTTATCTAGATTCTTTTACTATATTTTATATGTTATTCTGTTACATTGAAGTTAGATGTACCTCAAATCATTATAGTTACATTGGTAATATGGTGAGATTGCTATCATATCACTGTGTCATTTCCATTATGTTCATCTAATTTCCAATGGAGATGTCTGGTCAGAAGTGGTTTGTTTGGTTCAGTTGCTGGGCCCTCCTTGGATATTGGTGCTTCATGTGAAGTGGAATAACTTAGGGTAGGTCCCTTTAGCTGGATTTGGTCAGGGCAATAAAGAGAGATGTAATGCTTATGTTATTGCTCCTCTCTCTCAAGGTAAAATTGTGTGGTCTGAGATGGTATCATGTTTGTTTTGGAGAAATACCACAGACCAATAACCTTGAAAGGAATTGGGAATAAAGAGGTCTGCTTTTTTCAAAATTCTGTGTAGGTGTCATAGTATGGCGCCATTTGCTGGTTAGGAAGTCATCTGATTTGATTTTAGTGATGGTGTTCACTGTGTTTTTTTAGTCTTTGAAACCAGTGACTCCACAGGGACTTGGTTTTGGTAAATTTGTCACCAGTCTCTACTTCTGTGTACCAGAGTAGTATGTCATATCTGATAGCCAGGGGTTTGAAACTATTTTTTTAAGAATTCTGTACTGACTGGATTTCCGCATTATGAGGTCCTAGGCTATAGGAACTTTAGTATTTGCTGCTATTTACAATAAGTGACACATAAGATTGGTAAAGACACCAATTTTGGAGATGGAGAGGAAAGGCTGAAGGGGAGGAGGAGGCCTTTATTTGAAGATAACAATTCTTGTGTTGTTATGTTCAAAAGTCTTATCTAGTAAGTTTCCCATAGGAAGGAATTGTGAATAGAGACATATTTTTTTTTCAAAATTCCATGTAGGTGTCGTGGTATGGCACCATTTGCTTGTTAGGAAGTCATATGAGTTTATTTTACATGATGGTGTTCATTATGTTATTTTAGTCTTTGAAGCCAGTGACTCTATAGGGACTTGTTTTTTGATTAAATTTGCCACCAGTCTCTACTTATTTGTCCCAGAGTAGTATGTAATATCTCATAGGCAGGGATTTGAAACTATTTTTTTAAGAATTCTGGACTGACTGGTTTCCTGGATGATGAGGTCTTAGGCTATGGGAACTTTACTGTCTACTGATTTTTATAATAAGTAACGCAAAGAATTGGTAAAGACACCAATTTTGGAGATGGAGAGGAAAGGCTGAAGGGGAGGAGGAGGCCTTTATTTGAAGATAACAATTCTTGTGTTGGTATGTTCAAAAGTCTTATCTAGTAAGTTTCCCATAGCTCGCTATCTTTTTATCCAAATTCTTCATTTACCCACTATCTGACAAATATAATAGAAGTAGCATTATTTACTCACCTAATATACCAAGAGCTGTTTTACAAATGGTTGGAGACTCATATGTATATTGGGCTTAAAGCCAATGCCTGTAGTGGTGCCATAGGTTTAGATAAAGAACCAGGACTGAAGCAGATTTTGAGAGCTTTTGTGTGATGATAAATTGTGTAGACTTAGGATATCCAGACCTTGTACGTTTTCCAATGCGTAGCTATCATGTGTTGTACTATAGAATCAATACATTTTGTAAAAAAAAAAGTGCTTGTAAAGGGGTATACACTTCTGGGTGAATTAATTCCGTGTTTTCCTGTTTATTGTAAAAAAGTTGGAAATTTTTTGGTATAGTTTTCAATTTTGTTTTATACTTGCACACATTTCATGTTAATGTTGTACTGTCATTTGATTTTGATTGGCTGTGTATAATCATGGAGATTTTATCTAGATTCTTTTACTATATTTTATATGTTATTCTGTTACATTGAATTTAGATGTACCTCAAATCATTATAGTTACATTGGTAATATGGTGAGATTGCTATCATATCACTGTGTCATTTCCATTATGTTCATCTAATTTCCAATGGAGATGTCTGGTCAGAAGTTGTTTGTTTGGTTCAGTTGCTGGGCCCTCCTTGGATATTGGTGCTTCATGTGAAGTGGAATAACTTAGGGTAGGTCCCTTTAGCTGGATTTGGTCAGGGCAATACAGAGAGATGTAATGCTTATGTTATTGCTCCTCTCTCTCAAGGTAAAATTGTGTGGTCTGAGATGGTATCATGTTTGTTTTGGAGAAATACCACAGACCAATAACCTTGAAAGGTATTGGGAATAAAGAGGTCTGCTTTTTTCAAAATTCTGTGTAGGTGTCATAGTATGGCGCCATTTGCTGGTTAGGAAGTCATCTGATTTGATTTTAGTGATGGTGTTCACTGTGTTTTTTTAGTCTTTGAAACCAGTGACTCCACAGGGACTTGGTTTTGGTAAATTTGTCACCAGTCTCTACTTCTGTGTACCAGAGTAGTGTGTGATATCTGATAGCCAGGGGTTTGAAACTATTTTTTTTAAGAATTCTGTACTGACTGGATTTCCGGATTATGAGGTCCTAGGCTATAGGAACTTTAGTATTTGCTGCTATTTACAATAAGTGACACACAAGATTGGTAAAGACACCAATTTTGGAGATGGAGAGGCAAGGCTGAAGGGGAGGAGGAGGCCTTTATTTGAAGATAACAATTCTTGTGTTGTTATGTTCAAAAGTCTTATCTAGTAAGTTTCCCATAGGAAGGTATTGGGAATAGAGACATTTTTTTTTTTCAAAATTTCATGTAGGTGTCTTGGTATGGCACCATTTGCTTGTTAGGAAGTCATATGAGTTTATTTCACATGATGGTGTTCATTATGTTATTTTAGTCTTTGAAGCCAGTGACTCCATAGGGACTTGTTTTTTGATTAAATTTGCCACCAGTCTCTACTTATTTTTCCCAGAGTAGTATGTGATATCTCATAGGCAGGGATTTGAAACTATTTTTTTAAGAATTCTGGACTGACTGGTTTCCTGGATGATGAGGTCTTAGGCTATGGGAACTTTACTGTCTGCTGATTTTTATAATAAGTAACGCAAAGAATTTGTAAAGACACCAATTTTTGAGATGGAGAGGAAAGGCTGAAGGGGAGGAGGAGGATTTTATTTGAAGATAACAATTCTTGTGTTGTTATGTTCAAAAGTCTTATCTAGTAAGTTTCCCATAGCTCGCTATCTTTTTTTCCAAATTCTTCATGTACCCACTATCTGACAAATATAATAGAAGTAGCATTATTTACTCACCTAATATACCAAGAGCTGTTTTACAAATGGTTGGAGACTCATATGTATATTGGACTTAAAGCCAATGCCTGTAGTGGTGCCATAGGTTTAGATAAAGAACCAGGACTGAAGCAGATTTTGAGAGCTTTTGTGTGATGATAAATTGTGTAGACTTAGGATATCCAGACCTTGTACGTTTTCCAATGCGTAGCTATCATTTGTTGTACTATAGAATCAATACATTTTGTAAAAAAAAAAGTGCTTGTAAAGTGGTATACACTTCTGGGTGAATTAATTCTGTGTTTTCCTGTTTATTGTAAAAAAGTTGGAAATTTTTTGGTATAGTTTTCAATTTTGTTTTATACTTCCACACATTTCATGTTAATGTTGTACTCTCATTTGATTTTGATTGGCTGTGTATAATCATGGAGATTTTATCTAGATTCTTTTACTATATTTTATATGTTATTCTGTTACATTGAAGTTAGATGTACCTCAAATCATTATAGTTACATTGGTAATATGGTGAGATTGCTATCATATCACTGTGTCATTTCCATTATGTTCATCTAATTTCCAATGGAGATGTCTGGTCAGAAGTGGTTTGTTTGGTTCAGTTGCTGGGCCCTCCTTGGATATTGGTGCTTCATGTGAAGTGGAATAACTTAGGGTAGGTCCCTTTAGCTGGATTTGGTCAGGGCAATAAAGAGAGATGTAATGCTTATGTTATTGCTCCTCTCTCTCAAGGTAAAATTGTGTGGTCTGAGATGGTATCATGTTTGTTTTGGAGAAATACCACAGACCAATAACCTTGAAAGGAATTGGGAATAAAGAGGTCTGCTTTTTTCAAAATTCTGTGTAGGTGTCATAGTATGGCGCCATTTGCTGGTTAGGAAGTCATCTGATTTGATTTTAGTGATGGTGTTCACTGTGTTTTTTTAGTCTTTGAAACCAGTGACTCCACAGGGACTTGGTTTTGGTAAATTTGTCACCAGTCTCTACTTCTGTGTACCAGAGTAGTATGTGATATCTGATAGCCAGGGGTTTGAAACTATTTTTTTAAGAATTCTGTACTGACTGGATTTCCGCATTATGAGGTCCTAGGCTATAGGAACTTTAGTATTTGCTGCTATTTACAATAAGTGACACATAAGATTGGTAAAGACACCAATTTTGTAGATGGAGAGGAAAGGCTGAAGGGGAGGAGGAGGCCTTTATTTGAAGATAACAATTCTTGTGTTATGTTCAAAAGTCTTATCTAGTAAGTTTCCCATAGGAAGGTATTGGGAATAGAGCCATATTTTTTTTTCAAAATTCCATGTAGGTGTCGTGGTATGGCACCATTTGCTTGTTAGGAAGTCATATGAGTTTATTTTACATGATGGTGTTCATTATGTTATTTTAGTCTTTGAAGCCAGTGACTCCATAGGGACTTGTTTTTTGATTAAATTTGCCACCAGTCTCTACTTATTTGTCCCAGAGTAGTATGTGATATCTCATAGGCAGGGATTTGAAACTATTTTTTTAAGAATTCTGGACTGACTGGTTTCCTGGATGATGAGGTCTTAGGCTATGGGAACTTTACTGTCTGCTGATTTTTATAATAAGTAACGCAAAGAATTGGTAAAGACACCAATTTTGGAGATGGAGAGGAAAGGCTGAAGGGGAGGAGGAGGCATTTATTTGAAGATAACAATTCTTGTGTTGTTATGTTCAAAAGTCTTATCTAGTAAGTTTCCCATAGCTCGCTATCTTTTTTTCCAAATTCTTCATGTACCCACTATCTGACAAATATAATAGAAGTAGCATTATTTACTCACCTAATATACCAAGAGCTGTTTTACAAATGGTTGGAGACTCATATGTATATTGGACTTAAAGCCAATGCCTGTAGTGGTGCCATAGGTTTAGATAAAGAACCAGGACTGAAGCAGATTTTGAGAGCTTTTGTGTGATGATAAATTGTGTAGACTTAGGATATCCAGACCTTGTACGTTTTCCAATGCGTAGCTATCATTTGTTGTACTATAGAATCAATACATTTTGTAAAAAAAAAAGTGCTTGTAAAGGGGTATACACTTCTGGGTGAATTAATTCTGTGTTTTCCTGTTTATTGTAAAAAAGTTCGAAATTTTTGGGTATAGTTTTCAATTTTGTTTTATACTTGCACACATTTCATGTTAATGTTGTACTCTCATTTGATTTTGATTGGCTGTGTATAATCATGGAGATTTTATCTAGATTCTTTTACTATATTTTATATGTTATTCTGTTACATTGAAGTTAGATGTACCTCAAATCATTATAGTTACATTGGTAATATGGTGAGATTGCTATCATATCACTGTGTCATTTCCATTATGTTCATCTAATTTCCAATGGAGACGTCTGGTCAGAAGTGGTTTGTTTGGTTCAGTTGCTGGGCCCTCCTTGGATATTGGTGCTTCATGTGAAGTGGATTAACTTAGGGTAGGTCCCTTTAGCTGGATTTGGTCAGGGCAATAAAGAGAGATGTAATGCCTATGTTATTGCTCCTCTCTCTCAAGGTAAAATTGTGTGGTCTGAGATGGTATCATGTTTGTTTTGGAGAAATACCACAGACCAATAACCTTGAAAGGTATTGGGAATAAAGAGGTCTGCTTTTTTCAAAATTCTGTGTAGGTGTCATAGTATGGCGCCATTTGCTGGTTAGGAAGTCACCTGATTTGATTTTAGTGATGGTGTTCACTGTGTTTTTTTAGTCTTTGAAACCAGTGACTCCACAGGGACTTGGTTTTGGTAAATTTGTCACCAGTCTCTACTTCTGTGTACCAGAGTAGTATGTGATATCTGATAGCCAGGGGTTTGAAACAATTTTTTTAAGAATTCTGTACTGACTGGATTTCCGCATTATGAGGTCCTAGGCTATAGGAACTTTAGTATTTGCTGCTATTTACAATAAGTGACACATAAGATTGGTAAAGACACCAATTTTAGAGATGGAGAGGAAAGGCTGAAGGGGAGGAGGAGGCCTTTATTTGAAGATAACAATTCTTGTGTTGTTATGTTCAAAAGTCTTATCTAGTAAGTTTCCCATAGGAAGGAATTGGGAATAGAGACATATTTTGTTTTCAAATTTCCATGTAGGTGTCGTGGTATGGCACCATTTGCTTGTTAGGAAGTCATATGAGTTTATTTTACATGATGGTGTTCATTATGTTATTTTAGTCTTTGAAGCCAGTGACTCCATAGGGACTTGTTTTTTTATTAAATTTGCCACCAGTCTCTACTTATTTGTCCCAGAGTAGTATGTGATATCTCATAGGCAGGGATTTGAAACTATTTTTTTAAGAATTCTGGACTGACTGGTTTCCTGGATGATGAGGTCTTAGGCTATGGGAACTTTACTGTCTGCTGATTTTTATAATAAGTAACGCAAAGAATTGGTAAAGACACCAATTTTGGAGATGGAGAGGAAAGGCTGAAGGGGAGGAGGAGGCCTTTATTTGAAGATAACAATTCTTGTGTTGTTATGTTCAAAAGTCTTATCTAGTAAGTTTCCCATAGCTCGCTATCTTTTTTTCCAAATTCTTCATGTACCCACTATCTGACAAATATAATAGAAGTAGCATTATTTACTCACCTAATATACCAAGAGCTGTTTTACAAATGGTTGGAGACTCATATGTATATTGGACTTAAAGCCAATGCCTGTAGTGGGGTCACAGGTTTAGATAAAGAACCAGGACTGAAGCAGATTTTGAGAGCTTTTGTGTGATGATATATTGTGTAGACTTAGGATATCCAGACCTTGTACGTTTTCCAATGCGTAGCTATCATGTGTTGTACTATAGAATCAATACATTTTGTAAAAAAAAAAGTGCTTGTAAAGGGGTATACACTTCTGGGTGAATTAATTCCGTGTTTTCCTGTTTATTGTAAAAAAGTTGGAAATTTTTTGGTATAGTTTTCAATTTTGTTTTATACTTGCACACATTTCATGTTAATGTTGTACTGTCATTTGATTTTGATTGGCTGTGTATAATCATGGAGATTTTATCTAGATTATTTTACTATATTTTATATGTTATTCTGTTACATTGAATTTAGATGTACCTCAAATCATTATAGTTACATTGGTAATATGGTGAGATTGCTATCATATCACTGTGTCATTTCCATTATGTTCATCTAATTTCCAATGGAGATGTCTGGTCAGAAGTGGTTTGTTTGGTTCAGTTGCTGGGCCCTCTTTGGATATTGGTGCTTCATGTGAAGTGGAATAACTTAGGGTAGGTCCCTTTAGCTGGATTTGGTCAGGGCAATACAGAGAGATGTAATGCTTATGTTATTGCTCCTCTCTCTCAAGGTAAAATTGTGTGGTCTGAGATGGTATCATGTTTGTTTTGGAGAAATACCTCAGACCAATAACCTTGAAAGGTATTGGGAATAAAGAGGTCTGCTTTTTTCAAAATTCTGTGTAGGTGTCATAGTATGGCGCCATTTGCTGGTTAGGAAGTCATCTGATTTGATTTTAGTGATGGTGTTCACTGTGTTTTTTTAGTCTTTGAAACCAGTGACTCCACAGGGACTTGGTTTTGGTAAATTTGTCACCAGTCTCTACTTCTGTGTACCAGAGTAGTGTGTGATATCTGATAGCCAGGGGTTTGAAACTATTTTTTTAAGAATTCTGTACTGACTGGATTTCCGGATTATGAGGTCCTAGGCTATAGGAACTTTAGTATTTGCTGCTATTTACAATACGTGACACATAAGATTGGTAAAGACACCAATTTTGGAGATGGAGAGGCAAAGCTGAAGGGGAGGAGGAGGCCTTTATTTGAAGATAACAATTCTTGTGTTGTTATGTTCAAAAGTCTTATCTAGTAAGTTTCCCATAGGAAGGTATTGGGAATAGAGACATATTTTTTTTTCAAAATTCCATGTAGGTGTCGTGGTATGGCACCATTTGCTTGTTAGGAAGTTATATAAGTTTATTTTACATGATGGTGCTCATTATGTTATTTTAGTCTTTGAAGCCAGTGACTCCATAGGGACTTGTTTTTTGATTAAATTTGCCACCAGTCTCTACTTATTTGTCCCAGAGTAGTATGTGATATCTCATAGGCAGGGATTTGAAACTATTTTTTTAAGAATTCTGGACTGACTGGTTTCCTGGATGATGAGATCTTAGGCTATGGGAACTTTACTGTCTGCTGATTTTTATAATAAGTAACGCAAAGAATTGGTAAAGACACCCATTTTGGAGATGGAGAGGAAAGGCTGAAGGGGAGGAGGAGGCCTTTATTTGAAGATAAAAATTCTTGTGTTGTTATGTTCAAAAGTCTTATCTAGTAAGTTTCCCATAGCTCGCTATCTTTTTTTCCAAATTCTTCATGTACCCACTATCTGACAAATATAATAGAAGTAGCATTATTTACTCACCTAATATACCAAGAGCTGTTTTACAAATGGTTGGAGACTCATATGTATATTGGGCTTAAAGCCAATGCCTGTAGTGGTGCCATATGTTTAGATAAAGAACCAGGACTGAAGCAGATTTAGAGAGCTTTTATGTGATGATAAATTGTGTAGACTTAGGATATCCAGACCTTGTACGTTTTCCAATGCATAGCCATCATGTGTTGTACTATAGAATCAATACATTTTGTAAAAAAAAAAGTGCTTGTAAAGGGGTATACACTTCTGGGTGAATTAATTCTGTGTTTTCCTGTTTACTGTAAAAAAGTTGGGATTTTTTGTTATAGTTTTCAATTTTGTTTTATACTTGCACACATTTCATGTTAATGTTGTACTCTCATTTGATTTTGATTGGCTGTGTATAATCATGGAGATTTTATCTAGATTATTTTACTATATTTTATATGTTATTCTGTTACATTGAAGTTAGATGTACCTCAAATCATTATAGTTACATTGGTAATATGGTGAGATTGCTATCATATCACTGTGTCATTTCCATTATGTTCATCTAATTTCCAATGGAGATGTCTGGTCAGAAGTGGTTTGTTTGGTTCAGTTGCTGGGCCCTCCTTGGATATTGGTGCTTCATGTGAAGTGGAATAACTTAGGGTAGGTCCCTTTAGCTGGATTTGGTCAGGGCAATAAAGAGAGATGTAATGCTTATGTTATTGCTCCTCTCTCTCTCTCAAGGTAAAATTGTGTGGTCTGAGATGGTATCATGTTTGTTTTGGAGAAATACCACAGACCAATAACCTTGAAAGGTATTGGGAATAAAGAGGTCTGCTTTTTTCAAAATTCTGTGTAGGTTTCATAGTATGGCGCCATTTGCTGGTTAGGAAGTCACCTGATTTGATTTTAGTGATGGTGTTCACTGTGTTTTTTTAGTCTTTGAAACCAGTGACTCCACAGGGACTTGGTTTTGGTAAATTTGTCACCAGTCTCTACTTCTGTGTACCAGAGTAGTATGTGATATCTGATAGCCAGGGGTTTGAAACTATTTTTTTAAGAATTCTGTACTGACTGGATTTCCGCATTATGAGGTCCTAGGCTATAGGAACTTTAGTATTTGCTGCTATTTACAATAAGTGACACATAAGATTGGTAAAGACACCAATTTTGTAGATGGAGAGGAAAGGCTGAAGGGGAGGAGGAGGCCTTTATTTGAAGATAACAATTCTTGTGTTATGTTCAAAAGTCTTATCTAGTAAGTTTCCCATAGGAAGGTATTGGGAATAGAGCCATATTTTTTTTTCAAAATTCCATGTAGGTGTCGTGGTATGGCACCATTTGCTTGTTAGGAAGTCATATGAGTTTATTTTACATGATGGTGTTCATTATGTTATTTTAGTCTTTGAAGCCAGTGACTCCATAGGGACTTGTTTTTTGATTAAATTTGCCACCAGTCTCTACTTATTTGTCCCAGAGTAGTATGTGATATCTCATAGGCAGGGATTTGAAACTATTTTTTTAAGAATTCTGGACTGACTGGTTTCCTGGATGATGAGGTCTTAGGCTATGGGAACTTTACTGTCTGCTGATTTTTATAATAAGTAACGCAAAGAATTGGTAAAGACACCAATTTTGGAGATGGAGAGGAAAGGCTGAAGGGGAGGAGGAGGCCTTTATTTGAAGATAACAATTCTTGTGTTGTTATGTTCAAAAGTCTTATCTAGTAAGTTTCCCATAGCTCGCTATCTTTTTTTCCAAATTCTTCATGTACCCACTATCTGACAAATATAATAGAAGTAGCATTATTTACTCACCTAATATACCAAGAGCTGTTTTACAAATGGTTGGAGACTCATATGTATATTGGACTTAAAGCCAATGCCTGTAGTGGTGCCATAGGTTTAGATAAAGAACCAGGACTGAAGCAGATTTTGAGAGCTTTTGTGTGATGATAAATTGTGTAGACTTAGGATATCCAGACCTTGTACGTTTTCCAATGCGTAGCTATCATTTGTTGTACTATAGAATCAATACATTTTGTAAAAAAAAAAGTGCTTGTAAAGGGGTATACACTTCTGGGTGAATTAATTCTGTGTTTTCCTGTTTACTGTAAAAAAGTTGGGATTTTTTTGGTATAGTTTTCAATTTTGTTTTATACTTGCACACATTTCATGTTAATGTTGTACTCTCATTTGATTTTGATTGGCTGTGTATAATCATGGAGATTTTATCTAGATTAGTTTACTATATTTTATATGTTATTCTGTTACATTGAAGTTAGATGTACTTCAAATCATTATAGTTACATTGGTAATATGGTGAGATTGCTATCATATCACTGTGTCATTTCCATTATGTTCATCTAATTTCCAATGGAGATGTCTGGTCAGAAGTGGTTTGTTTGGTTCAGTTGCTGGGCCCTCCTTGGATATTGGTGCTTCATGTGAAGTGGAATAACTTAGGGTAGGTCCCTTTAGCTGGATTTGGTCAGGGCAATAAAGAGAGATGTAATGCTTATGTTATTGCTCCTCTCTCTCTCAAGGTAAAATTGTGTGGTCTGAGATGGTATCATGTTTGTTTTGGAGAAATACCACAGACCAATAACCTTGAAAGGTATTGGGAATAAAGAGGTCTGCTTTTTTCAAAATTCTGTGTAGGTTTCATAGTATGGCGCCATTTGCTGGTTAGGAAGTCACCTGATTTGATTTTAGTGATGGTGTTCACTGTGTTTTTTTAGTCTTTGAAACCAGTGACTCCACAGGGACTTGGTTTTGGTAAATTTGTCACCAGTCTCTACTTCTGTGTACCAGAGTAGTATGTGATATCTGATAGCCAGGGGTTTGAAACTATTTTTTTAAGAATTCTGTACTGACTGGATTTCCGCATTATGAGGTCCTAGGCCAGACATGGGCAAACTACGGCCCGCGGGCCACATACGGCCCGTTAGGCTTTTTAATCCGGCCCGCCGAACTTGTCCAAATCATAGTAAAAACCTCCTTTTTTTTCCCCTTTTCCTGCAATGCCCACGTTTTCCCAATAGATGGCGCACTCAAAACACATTGACCGTTGTCCTTAACGCCGAAGGACGGATATATCCGTCCTCAGCAGCTGCTAGTTCGCGCAGGAGGACGGATATATCCGTCCTGTGATGGCGCGGCTACTGCCAGTGTACCCACGCGATCAGCGGCAGGAGCACGGCTTTTATACACAGCCTGGCTCCTGCTGCAACTGCCGGAATCGAAGCGCGCTCCGATTCCGGCAGTTTAACCCATTAAATGCCGCTGTCAATAGTGACAGCGGCATCTAATGTGTTTGACAGAGGGAGGGAGCTCCCTCTGTCACCCGATCGGCGCCCCCGCAAACAAATCGCGGGTCGCCGTTGGGTTTCCATGACAGCCGGGGGTCTAACAAAGACCCCCAGGTCTGTCTTCCGCAACTGCCTGTTTGGCGATGCCGGAGGCATGACCTAACAGGTTGCCTGTCAGTTTTACACTGACAGGCAATAATGCTTTGGTATACTAAGTATACCAAAGCATTATATATGCGATCGGCACATCGCATAGTGAAGTCCCCTGGTGGGACTTAAAAAAAAAATGTCAATCAGTTAAATAAAGTTTGTTGAAAAAAAATAAAATAATTACAGTCAAAATCAAATAAAACTACTTTTTTTGCCCAAAAAGTGGTTTTATTCAGTAAAAGTGTTAAAACAAATAACACATACACATATATGGTATCCCCGCGATCATAACAACTTGACCAATAAAATGAACACATTAATGAAACCGCCGGATGTACGGCGTCCAAAAAACCCGCAAAAAACAACGGCAAAATTCTCTCTTTTCTCCCATTCCCCCCATAAAAAATAAAATAAAAGTTAATCTATAAGTCCTATGTACCCCAAAATAGTACTAATGAAAACTACGCATTGGCCCGCAAAAATCAAGCCCACATACGGTCACATCGACGGAAAAATAAAAAAATGACGGCTCTTGGAACGCGGCGATGCAAAAACAAGTAATTTTTTTCTAAAAGGGTTTTTATTGTGCAAACATAGGAAAACATATAAAACCTTTACATATTTGGTATCCTCGTAATCGTGCCGACCCGTAGAATAAAGGTAACATGTTATTTATGCTGCATAGTAAAGGGCATAAATTTATAACGTGAAAATTAATGCTGGAATAGCTGCTTATTTTCAATTCTCTCCTAAAATAAAGTTAATAAAAGTTAATCAATATTTTGTAAGCATCTAAAAATGGTGCAATTACAAAATACAACTCGTCCCGCAAAAAACAAGCCCTTATACGGCTATGTCGACGTAATAAAAAAAAAGTTACGACTCTTGGAATGCGACCATGAAAAAACAAAAAATAATCCTTGGTCATTAACGTGCAAAATGGCCCGGTCATTAAGGGGTTAATGTGGCGCGTATTTCTCTTTATTTCACTTTAATTTTCACTTCGTTTCACGTCACCATTAAGCCCTTCGGTTTTCAAAGAGTACAATATCAGCCGTCACTTTGCCACGAAGCATGCAAACTATGCTAGCAAGCAGTCAACACAAGAACGGGCGGCTACTGCTCAGAGGTTGGCAGCTAATTTAGGGCGGGTTCACACGTGGCGGAATTTCACTTAAATTCCGCTGCGGACACTCCGCAGCGTTAATCCGCAGCGGTGCCGTTTGTCCATTGACTTACACTTTAATTTAGCAGTGTTCGTTTAGACGAGGCGTAAAATTCCGCTGTGGAGCATAGGCTGCGGAGCGGAATTTGGTGTCCGCAGCATGCTCTGTCTGTTGCGGAGCAGTGGCGGACTCATGGCGGAATTTCTCCATTGACTTCAATGGAGAGTCAAAATTCCGCAATGAAGTCCGCAGATCTTATGTGTGCTGCGGAGCGTATTGTTTTTACTACCATGACATTTCTTCATTCTGGCTGGACCTATGTATTTCTAGGTCTACAGCCAGACTGAGGAAGTCAATGGGGCTCCCGTAATGACGGGAGCGTTGCTAGGAGACGTCTGTAAATAGTCACTGTCCAGGGTGCTGAAAGAGTTAAGCGATCGGCAGTAACTGTTTCTGCACCCGGGACAGTGACTACCGATCTCAATATACATGTATCTGTAAAAAACATATAAGTTCATACTTACCGAGAACTCCCTGCTTCTGTCTCCAGTCCAGCCTCCCAGGATGACGTTTCAGTCTAAGTGACGGCTGCAGCCAATCACAGGCCAAGCACAGGCTGCAGCGGTCACATGGACTGGTGCGTCATCCAGGGAGGTCGGGCTGGATGCCGAAAGAGGGACGCGTCACCAAGACAACGGCCGGTAAGTATGAAATTCTTTTACTTTCCCTAGGGAAAGTGCTGTCCCTTCTCTCTATCCTGCACTGATAGGGAGAAGGAAAGCACTTTTCCCGCAGTCCGCAGCAGCTAGTCCGCATCAATTTTCTGCACATTTTGTGCAGATCCGCAGCAGAATCTGCAACGCAGATTCTGTGCGGCATTGATGCGGACAGTTGCGGAGGAAATCCGCCACGTGTGGTCATGCCCTTACAGAGTCAACAGAACTTTTTTCTTGATAAATCACAGTGCGTATGTTATTTTAATCTATTTACATTTCCTCCTCCCAGTATCTGCGAAATAGTATGTAAATGCCATATCTTGCATATTCCTTGAGACAAATTTATTAACTGATAAGGGCTATTTTTCACATTTGAAAGACAGTTAATAAATTGGGTTGTAGTGTTCTTACTGTGCTATGAGGTTTGCACACACTACATTTAATGCTTTAGTATATCCGGCCCAAACACTCCCTCCAAATGCTCCTGGCCCGGCCCCTCTGTCAAATTTTAGAACACATTGTGGCCCGCGAGTCAAAAAGTTTGCCCACCCCTGTCCTAGGCTATAGGAACTTTAGTATTTGCTGCTATTTACAATACGTGACACATAAGATTGGTAAAGACACCAATTTTGGAGATGGAGAGGAAAGGCTGAAGGGGAGGAGGAGGCCTTTATTTGAAGATAACAATTCTTGTGTTGTTATGTTCAAAAGTCTTATCTAGTAAGTTTCCCATAGGAAGGTATTGGGAATAGAGACATATTTTTTTTTCAAAATTCCATGTAGGTGTCGTGGTATGGCACCATTTGCTTGTTAGGAAGTCATATGAGTTTATTTTACATGATGGTGTTCATTATGTTATTTTAGTCTTTGAAGCCAGTGACTCCATAGGGACTTGTTTTTTGATTAAATTTGCCACCAGTCTCTACTTATTTGTCCCAGAGTAGTATGTGATATCTCATAGGCAGGGATTTGAAACTATTTTTTTAAGAATTCTGGACTGACTGGTTTCCTGGATGATGAGGTCTTAGGCTATGGGAACTTTACTGTCTGCTGATTTTTATAATAAGTAACGCAAAGAATTGGTAAAGACACCAATTTTGGAGATGGAGAGGAAAGGCTGAAGGGGAGGAGGAGGCCTTTATTTGAAGATAACAATTCTTGTGTTGTTATGTTCAAAAGTCTTATCTAGTAAGTTTCCCATAGCTCGCTATCTTTTTTTCCAAATTCTTCATGTACCCACTATCTGACAAATATAATAGAAGTAGCATTATTTACTCACCTAATATACCAAGAGCTGTTTTACAAATGGTTGGAGACTCATATGTATATTGGACTTAAAGCCAATGCCTGTAGTGGTGCCATAGGTTTAGATAAAGAACCAGGACTGAAGCAGATTTTGAGAGCTTTTGTGTGATGATAAATTGTGTAGACTTAGGATATCCAGACCTTGTACGTTTTCCAATGCGTAGCTATCATTTGTTGTACTATAGAATCAATACATTTTGTAAAAAAAAAAGTGCTTGTAAAGGGGTATACACTTCTGGGTGAATTAATTCTGTGTTTTCCTGTTTACTGTAAAAAAGTTGGGATTTTTTGGTATAGTTTTCAATTTTGTTTTATACTTGCACACATTTCATGTTAATGTTGTACTCTCATTTGATTTTGATTGGCTGTGTATAATCATGGAGATTTTATCTAGATTATTTTACTATATTTTATATGTTATTCTGTTACATTGAATTTAGATGTACCTCAAATCATTATAGTTACATTGGTAATATGGTGAGATTGCTATCATATCACTGTGTCATTTCCATTATGTTCATCTAATTTCCAATGGAGATGTCTGGTCAGAAGTGGTTTGTTTGGTTCAGTTGCTGGGCCCTCCTTGGATATTGGTGCTTCATGTGAAGTGGAATAACTTAGGGTAGGTCCCTTTAGCTGGATTTGATCAGGGCAATAAAGAGAGATGTAATGCTTATGTTATTGCTCCTCTCTCTCTCAAGGTAAAAATGTGTGGTCTGAGATGGTATCATGTTTGTTTTGGAGAAATACCACAGACCAATAACCTTGAAAGGTATTGGGAATAAAGAGGTCTGCTTTTTTCAAAATTCTGTGTAGGTGTCATAGTATGGCGCCATTTGCTGGTTAGGAAGTCATCTGATTTGATTTTAGTGATGGTGTTCACTGTGTTTTTTTAGTCTTTGAAACCAGTGACTCCACAGGGACTTGGTTTTGGTAAATTTGTCACCAGTCTCTACTTCTGTGTACCAGAGTAGTATGTGATATCTGATAGCCAGGGGTTTGAAACTATTTTTTTAAGAATTCTGTACTGACTGGATTTCCGCATTATGAGGTCATAGGCTATAGGAACTTTAGTATTTGCTGCTATTTACAATAAGTGACACATAAGATTGGTAAAGACACGAATTTTAGAGATGGAGAGGCAAGGCTGAAGGGGAGGAGGAGGCCTTTATTTGAAGATAACAATTCTTGTGTTGTTATGTTCAAAAGTCTTATCTAGTAAGTTTCCCATAGGAAGGTATTGGGAATAGAGAAATATTTTTTTTTCAAAATTCCATGTAGGTGTCGTGGTATGGCACCATTTGCTTGTTAGGAAGTCATATGAGTTTATTTTACATGATGGTGTTCATTATGTTATTTTAGTCTTTGAAGCGAGTGACTCCATAGGGACTTGTTTTTTGATTAAATTTGCCACCAGTCTCTACTTATTTTTCCCAGAGTAGTATGTGATATCTCATAGGCAGGGATTTGAAACTATTTTTTTAAGAATTCTGGACTGACTGGTTTCCTGGATGATGAGGTCTTAGGCTATGGGAACTTTACTGTCTGCTGATTTTTATAATAAGTAACGCAAAGAATTTGTAAAGACACCAATTTTTGAGATGGAGAGGAAAGGCTGAAGGGGAGGAGGAGGATTTTATTTGAAGATAACAATTCTTGTGTTGTTATGTTCAAAAGTCTTATCTAGTAAGTTTCCCATAGCTCGCTATCTTTTTTTCCAAATTCTTCATGTACCCACTATCTGACAAATATAATAGAAGTAGCATTATTTACTCACCTAATATACCAAGAGCTGTTTTACAAATGGTTGGAGACTCATATGTATATTGGACTTAAAGCCAATGCCTGTAGTGGTGCCATAGGTTTAGATAAAGAACCAGGACTGAAGCAGATTTTGAGAGCTTTTGTGTGATGATAAATTGTGTAGACTTAGGATATCCAGACCTTGTACGTTTTCCAATGCGTAGCTATCATTTGTTGTACTATAGAATCAATAAATTTTGTAAAAAAAAAAGTGCTTGTAAAGGGGTATACACTTCTGGGTGAATTAATTCTGTGTTTTCCTGTTTATTGTAAAAAAGTTCGAAATTTTTTGGTATAGTTTTCAATTTTGTTTTATACTTGCACACATTTCATGTTAATGTTGTACTCTCATTTGATTTTGATTGGCTGTGTATAATCATGGAGATTTTATCTAGATTATTTTACTATATTTTATATGTTATTCTGTTACATTGAAGTTAGATGTACCTCAAATCATTATAGTTACATTGGTAATATGGTGAGATTGCTATCATATCACTGTGTCATTTCCATTATGTTCATCTAATTTCCAATGGAGATGTCTGGTCAGAAGTGGTTTGTTTGGTTCAGTTGCTGGGCCCTCCTTGGATATTGGTGCTTCATGTGAAGTGGAATAACTTAGGGTAGGTCCCTTTAGCTGGATTTGGTCAGGGCAATAAAGAGAGATGTAATGCCTATGTTATTGCTCCTCTCTCTCAAGGTAAAATTGTGTGGTCTGAGATGGTATCATGTTTGTTTTGGAGAAATACCACAGACCAATAACCTTGAAAGGTATTGGGAATAAAGAGGTCTGCTTTTTTCAAAATTCTGTGTAGGTGTCATAGTATGGCGCCATTTGCTGGTTAGGAAGTCACCTGATTTGATTTTAGTGATTGTGTTCACTGTGTTTTTTTAGTCTTTGAAACCAGTGACTCCACAGCGACTTGGTTTTGGTAAATTTGTCACCAGTCTCTACTTCTGTGTACCAGAGTAGTATGTGATATCTGATAGCCAGGGGTTTGAAACTATTTTTTTAAGAATTCTGTACTGACTGGATTTCCGCATTATGAGGTCATAGGCTATAGGAACTTTAGTATTTGCTGCTATTTACAATAAGTGACACATAAGATTGGTAAAGACACAAATTTTAGAGATCGAGAGGCAAGGCTGAAGGGGAGGAGGAGGCCTTTATTTGAAGATAACAATTCTTGTGTTGTTATGTTCAAAAGTCTTATCTAGTAAGTTTCCCATAGGAAGGTATTGGGAATAGAGAAATATTTTTTTTTCAAAATTCCATGTAGGTGTCGTGGTATGGCACCATGTGCTTGTTAGGAAGTCATATGAGTTTATTTTACATGATGGTGTTCATTATGTTATTTTAGTCTTTGAAGCGAGTGACTCCATAGGGACTTGTTTTTTGATTAAATTTGCCACCAGTCTCTACTTATTTTTCCCAGAGTAGTATGTGATATCTCATAGGCAGGGATTTGAAACTATTTTTTTAAGAATTCTGGACTGACTGGTTTCCTGGATGATGAGGTCTTAGGCTATGGGAACTTTACTGTCTGCTGATTTTTATAATAAGTAACGCAAAGAATTTGTAAAGACACCAATTTTTGAGATGGAGAGGAAAGGCTGAAGGGGAGGAGGAGGATTTTATTTGAAGATAACAATTCTTGTGTTGTTATGTTCAAAAGTCTTATCTAGTAAGTTTCCCATAGCTCGCTATCTTTTTTTCCAAATTCTTCATGTACCCACTATCTGACAAATATAATAGAAGTAGCATTATTTACTCACCTAATATACCAAGAGCTGTTTTACAAATGGTTGGAGACTCATATGTATATTGGACTTAAAGCCAATGCCTGTAGTGGTGCCATAGGTTTAGATAAAGAACCAGGACTGAAGCAGATTTTGAGAGCTTTTGTGTGATGATAAATTGTGTAGACTTAGGATATCCAGACCTTGTACGTTTTCCAATGCGTAGCTATCATTTGTTGTACTATAGAATCAATACATTTTGTAAAAAAAAAAGTGCTTGTAAAGGGGTATACACTTCTGGGTGAATTAATTCTGTGTTTTCCTGTTTATTGTAAAAAAGTTCGAAATTTTTTGGTATAGTTTTCAATTTTGTTTTATACTTGCACACATTTCATGTTAATGTTGTACTCTCATTTGATTTTGATTGGCTGTGTATAATCATGGAGATTTTATCTAGATTATTTTACTATATTTTATATGTTATTCTGTTACATTGAAGTTAGATGTACCTCAAATCATTATAGTTACATTGGTAATATGGTGAGATTGCTATCATATCACTGTGTCATTTCCATTATGTTCATCTAATTTCCAATGGAGATGTCTGGTCAGAAGTGGTTTGTTTGGTTCAGTTGCTGGGCCCTCCTTGGATATTGGTGCTTCATGTGAAGTGGATTAACTTAGGGTAGGTCCCTTTAGCTGGATTTGGTCAGGGCAATAAAGAGAGATGTAATGCCTATGTTATTGCTCCTCTCTCTCAAGGTAAAATTGTGTGGTCTGAGATGGTATCATGTTTGTTTTGGAGAAATACCACAGACCAATAACCTTGAAAGGTATTGGGAATAAAGAGGTCTGCTTTTTTCAAAATTCTGTGTAGGTGTCATAGTATGGCGCCATTTGCTGGTTAGGAAGTCACCTGATTTGATTTTAGTGATTGTGTTCACTGTGTTTTTTTAGTCTTTGAAACCAGTGACTCCACAGCGACTTGGTTTTGGTAAATTTGTCACCAGTCTCTACTTCTGTGTACCAGAGTAGTATGTGATATCTGATAGCCAGGGGTTTGAAACTATTTTTTTAAGAATTCTGTACTGACTGGATTTCCGCATTATGAGGTCATAGGCTATAGGAACTTTAGTATTTGCTGCTATTTACAATAAGTGACACATAAGATTGGTAAAGACACAAATTTTAGAGATGGAGAGGCAAGGCTGAAGGGGAGGAGGAGGCCTTTATTTGAAGATAACAATTCTTGTGTTGTTATGTTCAAAAGTCTTATCTAGTAAGTTTCCCATAGGAAGGTATTGGGAATAGAGAAATATTTTTTTTTCAAAATTCGATGTAGGTGTCGTGGTATGGCACCATTTGCTTGTTAGGAAGTCATATGAGTTTATTTTACATGATGGTGTTCATTATGTTATTTTAGTCTTTGAAGCGAGTGACTCCATAGGGACTTGTTTTTTGATTAAATTTGCCACCAGTCTCTACTTATTTTTCCCAGAGTAGTATGTGATATCTCATAGGCAGGGATTTGAAACTATTTTTTTAAGAATTCTGGACTGACTGGTTTCCTGGATGATGAGGTCTTAGGCTATGGGAACTTTACTGTCTGCTGATTTTTATAATAAGTAACGCAAAGAATTGGTAAAGACACCAATTTTTGAGATGGAGAGGAAAGGCTGAAGGGGAGGAGGAGGATTTTATTTGAAGATAACAATTCTTGTGTTGTTATGTTCAAAAGTCTTATCTAGTAAGTTTCCCATAGCTCGCTATCTTTTTTTCCAAATTCTTCATGTACCCACTATCTGACAAATATAATAGAAGTAGCATTATTTACTCACCTAATATACCAAGAGCTGTTTTACAAATGGTTGGAGACTCATATGTATATTGGACTTAAAGCCAATGCCTGTAGTGGTGCCATAGGTTTAGATAAAGAACCAGGACTGAAGCAGATTTTGAGAGCTTTTGTGTGATGATAAATTGTGTAGACTTAGGATATCCAGACCTTGTACGTTTTCCAATGCGTAGCTATCATTTGTTGTACTATAGAATCAATACATTTTGTAAAAAAAAAAGTGCTTGTAAAGGGGTATACACTTCTGGGTGAATTAATTCTGTGTTTTCCTGTTTATTGTAAAAAAGTTCGAAATTTTTTGGTATAGTTTTCAATTTTGTTTTATACTTGCACACATTTCATGTTAATGTTGTACTCTCATTTGATTTTGATTGGCTGTGTATAATCATGGAGATTTTATCTAGATTCTTTTACTATATTTTATATGTTATTCTGTTACATTGAAGTTAGATGTACCTCAAATCATTATAGTTACATTGGTAATATGGTGAGATTGCTATCATATCACTGTGTCATTTCCATTATGTTCATCTAATTTCCAATGGAGATGTCTGGTCAGAAGTGGTTTGTTTGGTTCAGTTGCTGGGCCCTCCTTGGATATTGGTGCTTCATGTGAAGTGGATTAACTTAGGGTAGGTCCCTTTAGCTGGATTTGGTCAGGGCAATAAAGAGAGATGTAATGCCTATGTTATTGCTCCTCTCTCTCAAGGTAAAATTGTGTGGTCTGAGATGGTATCATGTTTGTTTTGGAGAAATACCACAGACCAATAACCTTGAAAGGTATTGGGAATAAAGAGGTCTGCTTTTTTCAAAATTCTGTGTAGGTGTCATAGTATGGCGCCATTTGCTGGTTAGGAAGTCACCTGATTTGATTTTAGTGATGGTGTTCACTGTGTTTTTTTAGTCTTTGAAACCAGTGACTCCACAGGGACTTGGTTTTGGTAAATTTGTCACCAGTCTCTACTTCTGTGTACCAGAGTAGTATGTGATATCTGATAGCCAGGGGTTTGAAACAATTTTTTAAAGAATTCTGTACTGACTGGATTTCCGCATTATGAGGTCCTAGGCTATAGGAACTTTAGTATTTGCTGCTATTTACAATAAGTGACACATAAGATTGGTAAAGACACCAATTTTGGAGATGGAGAGGAAAGGCTGAAGGGGAGGAGGAGGCCTTTATTTGAAGATAACAATTCTTGTGTTGTTATGTTCAAAAGTCTTATCTAGTAAGTTTCCCATAGGAAGGTATTGGGAATAGAGACATATTTTTTTTTTCAAAATTCCATGTAGGTGTCGTGGTATGGCACCATTTGCTTGTTAGGAAGTCATATGAGTTTATTTTACATGATGGTGTTCATTATGTTATTTTAGTCTTTGAAGCCAGTGACTCCATAGGGACTTGTTTTTTGATTAAATTTGCCACCAGTCTCTACTTATTTGTCCCAGAGTAGTATGTGATATCTCATAGGCAGGGATTTGAAACTATTTTTTTAAGAATTCTGGACTGAGTGGTTTCCTGGATGATGAGGTCTTAGGCTATGGGAACTTTACTGTCTGCTGATTTTTATAATAAGTAACGCAAAGAATTGGTAAAGACACCAATTTTGGAGATGGAGAGGAAAGGCTGAAGGGGAGGAGGAGGCCTTTATTTGAAGATAACAATTCTTGTGTTGTTATGTTCAAAAGTCTTATCTAGTAAGTTTCCCATAGCTCGCTATCTTTTTTTCCAAATTCTTCATGTACCCACTATCTGACAAATATAATAGAAGTAGCATTATTTACTCACCTAATATACCAAGAGCTGTTTTACAAATGGTTGGAGACTCATATGTATATTGGACTTAAAGCCAATGCCTGTAGTGGTGCCATAGGTTTAGATAAAGAACCAGGACTGAAGCAGATTTTGAGAGCTTTTGTGTGATGATAAATCGTGTAGACTTAGGATATCCAGACCTTGTACGTTTTCCAATGCGTAGCTATCATGTGTTGTACTATAGAATCAATACATTTTGTAAAAAAAAAAGTGCTTGTAAAGGGGTATACACTTCTGGGTGAATTAATTCTGTGTTTTCCTGTTTATTGTAAAAAAGTTGGAAATTTTTTGGTATAGTTTTCAATTTTGTTTTATACTTGCACACATTTCATGTTAATGTTGTACTCTCATTTGATTTTGATTGGCTGTGTATAATCATGGAGATTTTATCTAGATTCTTTTACTATATTTTATATGTTATTCTGTTACATTGAAGTTAGATGTACCTCAAATCATTATAGTTACATTGGTAATATGGTGAGATTGCTATCATATCACTGTGTCATTTCCATTATGTTCATCTAATTTCCAATGGAGATGTCTGGTCAGAAGTGGTTTGTTTGGTTCAGTTGCTGGGCTCTCCATGGATATTGGTGCTTCATGTGAAGTGGAATAACTTAGGGTAGGTCCCTTTAGCTGGATTTGGTCAGGGTAATAAAGGGAGATGTAATGCTTATGTTATTGCTCCTCTCTCTCTCAAGGTAAAAATGTGTGGTCTGAGATGGTATCATGTTTGTTTTGGAGAAATACCACAGACCAATAACCTTGAAAGGTATTGGGAATAAAGAGGTCTGCTTTTTTCAAAATTCTGTGTAGGTGTCATAGTATGGCGCCATTTGCTGGTTAGGAAGTCACCTGATTTGATTTTAGTGATTGTGTTCACTGTGTTTTTTTAGTCTTTGAAACCAGTGACTCCACAGCGACTTGGTTTTGGTAAATTTGTCACCAGTCTCTACTTCTGTGTACCAGAGTAGTATGTGATATCTGATAGCCAGGGGTTTGAAACTATTTTTTTAAGAATTCTGTACTGACTGGATTTCCGCATTATGAGGTCATAGGCTATAGGAACTTTAGTATTTGCTGCTATTTACAATAAGTGACACATAAGATTGGTAAAGACACAAATTTTAGAGATGGAGAGGCAAGGCTGAAGGGGAGGAGGAGGCCTTTATTTGAAGATAACAATTCTTGTGTTGTTATGTTCAAAAGTCTTATCTAGTAAGTTTCCCATAGGAAGGTATTGGGAATAGAGAAATATTTTTTTTTCAAAATTCGATGTAGGTGTCGTGGTATGGCACCATTTGCTTGTTAGGAAGTCATATGAGTTTATTTTACATGATGGTGTTCATTATGTTATTTTAGTCTTTGAAGCGAGTGACTCCATAGGGACTTGTTTTTTGATTAAATTTGCCACCAGTCTCTACTTATTTTTCCCAGAGTAGTATGTGATATCTCATAGGCAGGGATTTGAAACTATTTTTTTAAGAATTCTGGACTGACTGGTTTCCTGGATGATGAGGTCTTAGGCTATGGGAACTTTACTGTCTGCTGATTTTTATAATAAGTAACGCAAAGAATTGGTAAAGACACCAATTTTTGAGATGGAGAGGAAAGGCTGAAGGGGAGGAGGAGGATTTTATTTGAAGATAACAATTCTTGTGTTGTTATGTTCAAAAGTCTTATCTAGTAAGTTTCCCATAGCTCGCTATCTTTTTTTCCAAATTCTTCATGTACCCACTATCTGACAAATATAATAGAAGTAGCATTATTTACTCACCTAATATACCAAGAGCTGTTTTACAAATGGTTGGAGACTCATATGTATATTGGGCTTAAAGCCAATGCCTGTAGTGGTGCCATAGGTTTAGATAAAGAACCAGGACTGAAGCAGATTTTGAGAGCTTTTGTGTGATGATAAATTGTGTAGACTTAGGATATCCAGACCTTGTACGTTTTCCAATGCGTAGCTATCATGTGTTGTACTATAGAATCAATACATTTTGTAAAAAAAAAAGTGCTTGTAAAGGGGTATACACTTCTGGGTGAATTAATTCCGTGTTTTCCTGTTTATTGTAAAAAAGTTGGAAATTTTTTGGTATAGTTTTCAATTTTGTTTTATACTTGCACACATTTCATGTTAATGTTGTACTGTCATTTGATTTTGATTGGCTGTGTATAATCATGGAGATTTTATCTAGATTCTTTTACTATATTTTATATGTTATTCTGTTACATTGAAGTTAGATGTACCTCAAATCATTATAGTTACATTGGTAATATGGTGAGATTGCTATCATATCACTGTGTCATTTCCATTATGTTCATCTAATTTCCAATGGAGATGTCTGGTCAGAAGTGGTTTGTTTGGTTCAGTTGCTGGGCCCTCCTTGGATATTGGTGCTTCATGTGAAGTGGAATAACTTAGGGTAGGTCCCTTTAGCTGGATTTAGTCAGGGCAATACAGAGAGATGTAATGCTTATTTTATTGCTCCTCTCTCTCAAGGTAAAATTGTGTGGTCTGAGATGGTATCATGTTTGTTTTGGAGAAATACCACAGACCAATAACCTTGAAAGGTATTGGGAATAAAGAGGTCTGCTTTTTCAAAATTCTGTGTAGGTGTCATAGTATGGCGCCATTTGCTGGTTAGGAAGTCATCTGATTTGATTTTAGTGATGGTGTTCACTGTGTTTTTTTAGTCTTTGAAACCAGTGACTACACAGGGACTTGGTTTTGGTAAATTTGTCACCAGTCTCTACTTCTGTGTACCAGAGTAGTATGTGATATCTGATAGCCAGGGGTTTGAAACTATTTTTTTAATAATTCTGTACTGACTGGATTTCCGGATTATGAGGTCCTAGGCTATAGGAACTTTAGTATTTGCTGCTATTTACAATAAGTGACACATAAGATTGGTAAAGACACCAATTTTGGAGATGGAGAGGCAAGGCTGAAGGGGAGGAGGAGGCCTTCATTTGAAGATAACAATTCTTGTGTTGTTATGTTCAAAAGTCTTATCTAGTAAGTTTCCCATAGGAATGTATTGGGAATAGAGACATATTTTTTTTTCAAAATTCCATGTAGGTGTCGTGGTATGGCACCATTTGCATGTTAGGAAGTCATATGAATATATTTTACATGATGGTGTTCATTATGTTATTTTAGTCTTTAAAGCCAGTGACTCCATAGGGACTTGTTTTTTGATTAAATTTGCCACCAGTCTCTACTTATTTGTCCCAGAGTAGTATGTGATATCTCATAGGCAGGGATTTGAAACTATTTTTTTAAGAATTCTGGACTGACTGGTTTCCTGGATGATGAGGTCTTAGGCTATGGGAACTTTACTGTCTGCTGATTTTTATAATAAGTAACGCAAAGAATTGGTAAAGACACCAATTTTGGAGATGGAGAGGAAAGGCTGAAGGGGAGGAGGAGGCCTTTATTTGAAGATAACAATTCTTGTGTTGTTATGTTCAAAAGTCTTATCTAGTAAGTTTCCCATGGCTCGCTATCTTTTTTTCCAAATTCTTCATGTACCCACTATCTGACAAACATAATAGAAGTAGCATTATTTACTCACCTAATATTCCAAGAGCTGTTTGACAAATGGTTGGAGACTCATATGTATATTGGGCTTAAAGCCAATGCCTGTAGTGGTGCCATAGGTTTAGATAAAGAACCAGGACTGAAGCAGATTTTGAGAGCTTTTGTGTGATGATAAATTGTGTAGACTTAGGATATCCAGACCTTGTACGTTTTCCAATGCATAGCTATCATGTGTTGTACTATAGAATCGATACATTTTGTAAAAAAAAAGTGCTTGTAAAGGGGTATACACTTCTGGGTGAATTAATTCTGTGTTTTCCTGTTTACTGTAAAAAAGTTGGGATTTTTTGGTATAGTTTTCAATTTTGTTTTATACTTGCACACATTTCATGTTAATGTTGTACTCTCATTTGATTTTGATTGGCTGTGTATAATCATGGAGATTTTATCTAGATTATTTTACTATATTTTATATGTTATTCTGTTACATTGAAGTTAGATGTACCTCAAATCATAGTAGTTACATTGGTAATATGGTGAGATTGCTATCATATCACTGTGTCATTTCCATTATGTTCATCTAATTTCCAATGGAGATGTCTGGTCAGAAGTGGTTTGTTTGGTTCAGTTGCTGGGCCCTCCTTGGATATTGGTGCTTCATGTGAAGTGGAATAACTTAGGGTAGGTCCCTTTTGCTGGATTTGGTCAAGGCAATAAAGAGAGATGTAATGCTTATGTTATTGCTCCTCTCTCTCAAGGTAAAATTGTGTGGTCTGAGATGGTATCATGTTTGTTTTGGAGAAATACCACAGACCAATAACCTTAAAAGGTATTGGGAATAAAGAGGTCTGCTTTTTTCAAAATTCTGTGTAGGTGTCATAGTATGGCGCCATTTGCTGGTTAGGAAGTCATCTGATTTTATTTTAGTGATGGTGTTCACTGTTTTTTTTTAGTCTTTGAAACTAGTGACTCCACAGGGACTTGGTTTTGGTAAATTTGTCACCAGTCTCTACTTCTGTGTACCAGAGTAGTATGTGATATCTGATAGCCAGGGGTTTGAAACTATTTTTTTAAGAATTCTGTACTGACTGGATTTCCGGATTATGAGGTCCTAGGCTATAGGAACTTTAGTATTTGCTGCTATTTACAATAAGTGACACATAAGATTGGTAAAGACACCAATTTTGGAGATGGAGAGGCAAGGCTGAAGGGGAGGAGGAGGCCTTTATTTGAAGATAACAATTCTTGTGTTGTTATGTTCAAAAGTCTTATCTAGTAAGTTTCCCATAGGAAGGTATTGGGAATAGAGACATATTTTTTTTTCAAAATTCCATGTAGGTGTCGTGGTATGGCACCATTTGCTTGTTAGGAAGTCATATGAGTTTATTTTACATGATTGTGTTCATTATGTTATTTTAGTCTTTGAAGCCAGTGACTCCATAGGGACTTGTTTTTTTATTAAATTTGCCACCAGTCTCTACTTATTTGTCCCAGAGTAGTATGTGATATCTCATAGGCAGGGATTTGAAACTATTTTTTTAAGAATTCTGGACTGACTGGTTTCCTGGATGATGAGGTCTTAGGCTATGGGAAATTTACTGTCTGCTGATTTTTATAATAAGTAACGCAAAGAATTGGTAAAGACACCAATTTTGGAGATGGAGAGGAAAGGCTGAAGGGGAGGAAGAGGCCTTTATTTGAAGATAACAATTCTTGTGTTGTTATGTTCAAAAGTCTTATCTAGTAAGTTTCCCATAGCTCGCTATCTTTTTTTCCAAATACTTCATGTACCCACTATCTGACAAATTTAATTGAAGTAGCATTATTTACTCACCTAATATACCAAGAGCTGTTTTACAAATGGTTGGAGACTCATATGTATATTAGGCTTAAAGCCAATGCCTGTAGTGGTGCCATAGGTTTAGATAAAGAACCAGGACTGAAGCAGATTTTGAGAGCTTTTGTGTGATGATAAATTGTGTAGACTTAGGATATCCAGACCTTGTACGTTTTCCAATGCATAGCTATCATGTGTTGTACTATAGAATCAATACATTTTGTAAAAAAAAAAGTGCTTGTAAAGGGGTATACACTTCTGGGTGAATTAATTCTGTGTTTTCCTGTTTACTGTAAAAAAGTTGGGATTTTTGGTATAGTTTTCAATTATGTTTTATACTTGCACACATTTCATGTTAATGTTGTACTCTCATTTGATTTTGATTGGCTGTGTATAATCATGGAGATTTTATCTAGATTCTTTTACTATATTTTATATGTTATTCTGTTACATTGAAGTTAGATGTACCTCAAATCATTATAGTTACATTGGTAATATGGTGAGATTGCTATCATATCACTGTGTCATTTCCATTATGTTCATCTAATTTCCAATGGAGATGTCTGGTCAGAAGTGGTTTGTTTGGTTCAGTTGCTGGGCCCTCCTTGGATATTGGTGCTTCATGTGATGTGGAATTACTTATAGGTCCCTTTTGCTGGATTTGGTCAGGGCAATAAAGAGAGATGTAATGCTTGTGTTATTGCTCCTCTCTCTCAAGGTAAAATTGTGTGGTCTGAGATGGTATCATGTTTGTTTTGGAGAAATACCACAGACCAATAAACTTGAAAGGTAATGGGAATAAAGAGGTCTGCTTTTTTCAAAATTCTGTGTAGGTGTCATAGTATGGCGCCATTTGCTGGTTAGGAAGTCATCTGATTTGATTTTAGTGATGGTGTTCACTGTGTTTTTTTAGTCTTTGAAACCAGTGACTCCACAGGGACTTGGTTTTGGTAAATTTGTCACCAGTCTCTACTTCTGTGTACCAGAGTAGTATGTGATATCTGATAGCCAGGGGTTTGAAACTATTTTTTTAAGAATTCTGTACTGACTGGATTTCCGGATTATGAGGTCCTAGGCTATAGGAACTTTAGTATTTGCTGCTATTTATAATAAGTGACACATAAGATTGGTAAAGACACCAATATTGGAGATGGAGAGGCAAGGCTGAAGAGGAAGAGGAGGCCTTTATTTGAAGATAACAATTCCTTTGTTGTTATGTTCAAAAGTCTTATCTAGTAAGTTTCCCATAGGAAGGTATTGGGAATAGAGACATATTTTTTTTTTCAAAATTCCATGTAGGTGTCATGGTATGGCACCATTTGCTTGTTAGGAAGTCATATGAGTTTATTTTACATGATGGTGTTCATTATGTTATTTTAGTCTTTGAAGCCAGTGACTCCATAGGGACTTGTTTTTTTATTAAATTTGCCACCAGTCTCTACTTATTTGTCCCAGAGTAGTATGTGATATCTCATAGGCAGGGATTTGAAACTATTTTTTTAAGAATTCTGGACTGACTGGTTTCCTGGATGATGAGGTCTTAGGCTATTGGAACTTTACTGTCTGCTGATTTTTATAATAAGTAACGCAAAGAATTGGTAAAGACACCAATTTTGGAGATGGAGAGGAAAGGCTGAAGGGGAGGAGGAGGCCTTTATTTGAAGATAACAATTCTTGTGTTGTTATGTTTAAAAGTCTTATCTAGTAAGTTTCCCATAGCTCGCTATCTTTTTTTCCAAATTCTTCATGTACCCACTATCTGACAAATATACTTGAAGTAGCATTATTTACTCACCTAATATTCCAAGAGCTGTTTTACAAATGGTTGGAGACTCATATGTATATTGGGCTTAAAGCCAATGCCTGTAGTGGGGCCATAGGTTTAGATAAAGAACCAGGACTGAAGCAGATTTTGAGAGCTTTTGTGTGATGATAAATTGTGTAGACTTAGGATATCCAGACCTTGTACGTTTTCCAATGCGTAGCTATCATGTGTTGTACTATAGAATCGATACATTTTGTAAAAAAAAAGTGCTTGTAAAGGGGTATACACTTCTGGGTGAATTAATTCTGTTTTCCTGTTTACTGTAAAAAAGTTGGGATTTTTTGGTATAGTTTTCAATTTTGTTTTATACTTGCACACATTTCATGTTAATGTTGTACTCTCATTTGATTTTGATTGGCTGTGTATAATCATGGAGATTTTATCTAGATTCTTTTACTATATTTTATATGTTATTCTGTTACATTGAAGTTAGATGTACCTCAAATCATTATAGTTACATTGGTAATATGGTGAGATTGCTATCATATCACTGTGTCATTTCCATTATGTTCATCTAATTTCCAATGGAGATGTCTGGTCAGAAGTGGTTTGTTTGGTTCAGTTGCTGGGCCCTCCTTGGATATTGGTGCTTCATGTGATGTGGAATTACTTAGGGTAGGTCCCTTTTGCTGGATTTGGTCAGGGCAATAAAGAAAGATGTAATGCTTATGTTATTGCTCCTCTCTCTCAAGGTAAAATTGTGTGGTCTGAGATGGTATCATGTTTGTTTTGGAGAAATACCACAGACCAATAACCTTAAAAGGTATTGGGAATAAAGAGGTCTGCTTTTTTCAAAATTCTGTGTAGGTGTCATAGTATGGCGCCATTTACTGGTTAGGAAGTCATCTGATTTTATTTTAGTGATGGTGTTCACTGTTTTTTTTTTAGTCTTTGAAACCAGTGACTCCACAGGGACTTGGTTTTGGTAAATTTGTCACCAGTCTCTACTTCTGTGTACCAGAGTAGTATGTGATATCTGATAGCCAGGGGTTTGAAACTATTTTTTTAAGAATTATGTACTGACTGGATTTCCGGATTATGAGGTCCTAGGCTATAGGAACTTTAGTATTTGCTGCTATTTACAATAAGTGACACATAAGATTGGTAAAGACACCAATTTTGGAGATGGAGAGGCAAGGCTGAAGGGGAGGAGGAGGCCTTTATTTGAAGATAACAATTCTTGTGTTGTTATGTTCAAAAGTCTTATCTAGTACGTTTCCCATAGGAAGGTATTGGGAATAGAGACATATTTTTTTTTTCAAAATTCCATGTAGGTGTCATGGTATGGCACCATTTGCTTGTTAGGAAGTCATATGAGTTTATTTTACATGATGGTGTTCATTATGTTATTTTAGTCTTTGAAGCCAGTGACTCCATAGGGACTTGTTTTTTTATTAAATTTGCCACCAGTCTCTACTTATTTGTCCCAGAGTAGTATGTGATATCTCATAGGCAGGGATTTGAAACTATTTTTTTAAGAATTCTGGACTGACTGGTTTCCTGGATGATGAGGTCTTAGGCTATTGGAACTTTACTGTCTGCTGATTTTTATAATAAGTAACGCAAAGAATTGGTAAAGACACCAATTTTGGAGATGGAGAGGAAAGGCTGAAGGGGAGGAGGAGGCCTTTATTTGAAGATAACAATTCTTGTGTTGTTATGTTCAAAAGTCTTATCTAGTAAGTTTCCCATAGCTCGCTATCTTTTTTTCCAAATTCTTCATGTACCCACTATCTGACAAATATAATAGAAGTAGCATTATTTACTCACCTAATATTCCAAGAGCTGTTTTACAAATGGTTGGAGACTCATATGTATATTGGGCTTAAAGCCAATGCCTGTAGTGGTGCCATAGGTTTAGATAAAGAACCAGGACTGAAGCAGATTTTGAGAGCTTTTGTGTGATGATAAATTGTGTAGACTTAGGATATCCAGACCTTGTACGTTTTCCAATGCGTAGCTATCATGTGTTGTACTATAGAATCAATACATTTTGTTAAAAAAAAGTGCTTGTAAAGGGGTATACACTTCTGGGTGAATTAATTCTGTGTTTTACTGTTTATTGTAAAAAAGTTGGACATTTTTTGGTATAGTTTTCAATTTTGTTTTATGCTTGCACACATTTCATGTTAATGTTGTACTCTAATTTGATTTTGATTGGCTGTGTATAATCATGGAGATTTTATCTAGATTCTTTTACTATATTTTATATGTTATTCTGTTACATTGAAGTTAGATGTACCTCAAATCATTATAGTTACATTGGTAATATGGTGAGATTGCTATCTTATCACTGTGTCATTTCCATTATGTTCATCTAATTTCCAATGGAGATGTCTGGTCAGAAGTGGTTTGTTTGGTTCAGTTGCTGGGCCCTCCTTGGATATTGGTGCTTCATGTGAAGTGGATTAACTTAGGGTAGGTCCCTTTAGCTGGATTTGGTAAGGGCAATAAAGAGAGATGTAATGCTTATGTTATTGCTCCTCTCTCTCAAGGTAAAATTGTGTGGTCTGAGATGGTATCATGTTTGTTTTGGAGAAATACCACAGACCAATAACCTTGGATGGTATTGGGAATAAAGTGGTCTGTTTTTTGTTTGGTTCAGTTGCTGGGACCTCCTTGGATATTGGTGCTTCATGTGAAGTGGAATAACTTAGGGTAGGTCCCTTTAGCTGGATTTGGTCAGGGCAATAAAGATAGATGTAATGCTTATGTTATTGCTCCTCTCTCTCAAAGTAAAATTGTGTGGTCTGAGATGGTATCATGTTTGTTTTTGAGAAATACCACAGACCAATAACCTTGAAAGGTATTGGGAATAAAGAGGTCTGCTTTTTTCAAAATTCTGTGTAGGTGTCAAAGTATGGCGCCATTTGCTGGTTAGGAAGTCATCTGATTTGATTTTAGTGATGGTGTTCACTGTTTTTTTTTAGTCTTTGAAACCAGTGACTCCACAGGGACTTGGTTTTGGTAAATTTGTCACCAGTCTCTACTTCTGTGTACCAGAGTAGTATGTGATATCTGATAGCCAAGGGTTTGAAACTATTTTTTTAAGAATTCTGTACTGACTGGATTTCCGGATTATGAGGTCCTAGGCTATAGGAACTTTAGTATTTGCTGCTATTTACAATAAGTGACACATAAGATTGGTAAAGACACCAATTTTGGAGATGGAGAGGCAAGGCTGAAGGGGAGGAGGAGGCCTTTATTTGAAGATAACAATTCTTGTGTTGTTATGTTCAAAAGTCTTATCTAGTAAGTTTCCCATAGGAAGGTATTGGCAATAGAGACATATTTTTATTTTCAAAATTCCATGTAGGTGTCGTGGTATGGCACCATTTGCTTGTTAGGAAGTCATATGAGTTTATTTTACATGATGGTGTTCATTATGTTATTTTAGTCTTTGAAGCCAGTGACTCCATAGGGACTTGTTTTTTTATTAAATTTGCCACCAGTCTCTACTTATTTGTCCCAGAGTAGTATGTGATATCTCATAGGCAGGGATTTGAAACTATTTTTTTAAGAATTCTGGACTGACTGGTTTCCTGGATGATGAGGTCTTAGGCTATTGGAACTTTACTGTCTGCTGATTTTTATAATAAGTAACGCAAAGAATTGGTAAAGACACCAATTTTGGAGATGGAGAGGAAAGGCTGAAGGGGAGGAGGAGGCCTTTATTTGAAGATAACAATTCTTGTGCTGTTATGTTCAAAAGTCTTATCTAGTAAGTTTCCCATAGCTCGCTATCTTTTTTTCCAAATTCTTCATGTACCCACTATCTGACAAATATAATTGAAGTAGCATTATTTACTCACCTAATATACCAAGAGCTTTTTTACAAGTGGTTGGAGACTCATATGTATATTGGGCTTATAGCCAATGCCTGTAGTGGTGCCATAGGTTTAGATAAAGAACCAGGACTGAAGCAGATTTTGAGAGCTTTTGTGTGATGATAAATTGTGTAGACTTAGGATATCCAGACCTTGTACGTTTTCCAATGCATAGCTATCATGTGTTGTACTATAGAATCGATACATTTTGTAAAAAAAAAGTGCTTGTAAAGGGGTATACACTTCTGGGTGAATTAATTCTGTGTTTTCCTGTTTACTGTAAAAAAGTTGGGATTTTTTGGTATAGTTTTCAATTTTGTTTTATACTTGCACACATTTCATGTTAATGTTGTACTCTCATTTGATTTTGATTGGCTGTGTATAATCATGGAGATTTTATCTAGATTATTTTACTATATTTTATACGTTATTCTGTTACATTGAAGTTAGATGTACCTCAAATCATTATAGTTACATTGGTAATATGGTGAGATTGCTATCATATCACTGTGTCATTTCCATTATGTTCATCTAATTTCCAATGGAGATGTCTGGTCAGAAGTGGTTTGTTTGGTTCAGTTGCTGGGCCCTCCTTGGATATTGGTGCTTCATGTGATGTGGAATTACTTAGGGTAGGTCCCTTTTGCTGGATTTGGTGAGGGCAATAAAGAGAGATGTAATGCTTATGTTATTGCTCCTCTCTCTCAAGGTAAAATTGTGTGGTCTGAGATGGTATCAAGTTTGTTTTGGAGAAATACCACAGACCAATAACCTTGAAAGGTATTGGGAATAAAGAGGTCTGCTTTTTTCAAAATTCTGTGTAGGTGTCATAGTATGGCGCCATTTGCTGGTTAGGAAGTCACCTGATTTGATTTTAGTGATGGTGTTCACTGTGTTTTTTTAGTCTTTGAAACCAGTGACTCCACAGGGACTTGGTTTTGGTAAATTTGTCACCAGTCTCTACTTCTGTGTACCAGAGTAGTATGTGATATCTGATAGCCAGGGGTTTGAAACTATTTTTTTAAGAATTCTGTACTGACTGGATTTCCGGATTATGAGGTCCTAGGCTATAGGAACTTTAGTATTTGCTGCTATTTACAATAAGTGACACAAAATATTGGTAAAGACACAAATTTTGGAGATGGAGAGGCAAGGCTGAAGGGGAGGAGGAGGCCTTTATTTGAACATAACAATTCTTGTGTTGTTATGTTCAAAAGTCTTATCTAGTAAGTTTCCCATAGGAAGGTATTGGGAATAGAGACATATTTTTTTTTCAAAATTCCATGTAGGTGTCGTGGTATGGCACCATTTGCATGTTAGGAAGTCATATGAGTTTATTTTACATGATGGTGTTCATTATGTTATTTTAGTCTTTGAAGCCAGTGACACCATAGGGACTTGTTTTTTGATTAAATTTGCCACCAGTCTCTACTTATTTGTCCCAGAGTAGTATGTGATATCTCATAGGCAGGGATTTGAAACTATTTTTTTAAGAATTCTGGACTGACTGGTTTCCTGGATGATGAGGTCTTAGGCTATGGGAACTTTACTGTCTGCTGATTTTTATAATAAGTAACGCAAAGAATTGGTAAAGACACCAATTTTGGAGATGGAGAGGAAAGGCTGAAGGGGAGGAGGAGGCCTTTATTTGAAGATAACAATTCTTGTGTTGTTATGTTCAAAAGTCTAATCTAGTAAGTTTCCCATAGCTCACTATCTTTTTTTCCAAATTCTTCATGTACGCACTATCTGACAAATATAATAGAAGTAGCATTATTTATTCACCTAATATTCCAAGAGCTGTTTTACAAATGGTTGGAGACTCATATGTATATTGGGCTTAAAGCCAATGCCTGTAGTGGTGCCATAGGTTTAGATAAAGAACCAGGACTGAAGCAGATATTGAGAGCTTTTGTGTGATGATAAATTGTGTAGACTTAGGATATCCAGACCTTGTACGTTTTCCAATGCGTAGCTATCATGTGTTGTACTATAGAATCAATACATTTTGGAAAAAAAAGGCTATAGGAACTTTAGTATTTGCTGCTATTTACAATAAGTGACACATAAGATTGGTAAAGACACCAATTTTGGAGATGGAGAGGCAAGGCTGAAGGGGAGGAGGAGGCCTTTATTTGAAGATAACAATTCTTGTGTTGTTATGTTCAAAAGTCTTATCTAGTAAGTTTCCCATAGGAAGGTATTGGGAATAGAGACATATTTTTTTTTCAAAATTCCATGTAGGTGTCGTGGTATGGCACCATTTGCTTGTTAGGAAGTCATATGAGTTTATTTTACATGATGGTGTTTTATTATGTTATTTTAGTCTTTGAAGCCAGTGACTCCATAGGGACTTGTTTTTTGATTAAATTTGCCACCAGTCTCTACTTATTTGTCCCAGAGTAGTATGTGATATCTCATAGGCAGGGATTTGAAACTATTTTTTTAAGAATTCTGGACTGCCTGGTTTCCTGGATGATGAGGTCTTAGGCTATGGGAACTTTACTGTCTGCTGATTTTTATAATAAGTAACGCAAAGAATTGGTAAAGACACCAATTTTGGAGATGGAGAGGAAAGGCTGAAGGGGAGGAGGAGGCCTTTATTTGAAGATAACAATTCTTGTGTTGTTATGTTCAAAAGTCTTATCTAGTAAGTTTCCCATAGCTCGCTATCTTTTTTTCCAAATTCTTCCTGTACCCACAATCTGACAAATATAATAGAAGTAGCATTATTTACTCACCTAATATTCCAAGAGCTGTTTTACAAATGGTTGGAGACTCATATGTGTATTGGGCTAAAAGCCAATGCCTGTAGTGGTGCCATAGGTTTAGATAAAGAACCAGTACTGAAGCAGATTTTGAGAGCTTTTGTGTGATGATAAATTGTGTAGACTTAGGATATCCAGTTCTTGTGCGTTTTCCAATGCGTAGCTATCATGTGTTGTACTATAGAATCAATAAATTTTGTAAAAAAAAGTGCTTGTAAAGTGGTATACACTTCTGGGTGAATTAATTCTGTGTTTTCCTGTTTATTGTAAAAAAGTTGGAAATTTTTTGGTATAGTTTTCAATTTTGTTTTATACTTGCACACATTTCATGTTAATGTTGTACTCTCATTTGATTTTGATTGGCTGTGTATAATCATGGAGATTTTATCTAGATTCTTTTACTATATTTTATATGTTATTCTGTTACATTGAAGTTAGATGTACCTCAAATCATTATAGTTACATTGGTAATATGGTGAGATTGCTATCATATCACTGTGTCATTTCCATTATGTTCATCTAATTTCCAATGGAGATGTCTGGTCAGAAGTGGTTTGTTTGGTTCAGTTGCTGGGCCCTCCTTGGATATTGGTGCTTCATGTGAAGTGGAATAACTTAGGGTAGGTCCCTTTAGCTGGATTTGGTCAGGGCAATAAAGAGAGATGTAATGCTTATGTTATTGCTCCTCTCTCTCAAGGTAAAATTGTGTGGTCTGAGATGGTATCATGTTTGTTTTGGAGAAATACCACAGACCAATAACCTTGAAAGGAATTGGGAATAAAGAGGTCTGCTTTTTTCAAAATTCTGTGTAGGTGTCATAGTATGGCGCCATTTGCTGGTTAGGAAGTCATCTGATTTGATTTTAGTGATGGTGTTCACTGTGTTTTTTTAGTCTTTGAAACCAGTGACTCCACAGGGACTTGGTTTTGGTAAATTTGTCACCAGTCTCTACTTCTGTGTACCAGAGTAGTATGTCATATCTGATAGCCAGGGGTTTGAAACAATTTTTTTAAGAATTCTGTACTGACTGGATTTCCGCATTATGAGGTCCTAGGCTATAGGAACTTTAGTATTTGCTGCTATTTACAATAAGTGACACATAAGATTGGTAAAGACACCAATTTTGGAGCTGGAGAGGAAAGGCTGAAGGGGAGGAGGAGGCCTTTATTTGAAGATAACAATTCTTGTGTTGTTATGTTCAAAAGTCTTATCTAGTAAGTTTCCCATAGGAAGGAATTGGCAATAGAGACATATTTTTTTTTCAAAATTCCATATAGGTGTCGTGGTATGGCACCATTTGCTTGTTAGGAAGTCATATGAGTTTATTTTACATGATGGTGTTCATTATGTTATTTTAGTCTTTGAAGCCAGTGACTACATAGGGACTTGTTTTTTGATTAAATTTGCCACCAGTCTCTACTTATTTGTCCCAGAGTAGTATGTGATATCTCATAGGCAGGGATTTGAAACTATTTTTTTAAGAATTCTGGACTGACTGGTTTCCTGGATGATGAGGTCTTAGGCTATGGGAACTTTACTGTCTGCTGATTTTTATAATAAGTAACGCAAAGAATTGGTAAAGACACCAATTTTGGAGATGGAGAGGAAAGGCTGAAGGGGAGGAGGAGGCCTTTATTTGAAGATAACAATTCTTGTGTTGGTATGTTCAAAAGTCTTATCTAGTAAGTTTCCCATAGCTCGCTATCTTTTTATCCAAATTCTTCATTTACCCACTATCTGACAAATATAATAGAAGTAGCATTATTTACTCACCTAATATACCAAGAGCTGTTTTACAAATGGTTGGAGACTCATATGTATATTGGGCTTAAAGCCAATGCCTGTAGTGGTGCCATATGTTTAGATAAAGAACCAGGACTGAAGCAGATTTAGAGAGCTTTTATGTGATGATAAATTGTGTAGACTTAGGATATCCAGACCTTGTATGTTTTCCAATGCGTAGCTATCATGTGTTGTACTATAGAATCAATACATTTTGTAAAAAAAAAAGTGCTTGTAAAGTGGTATACACTTCTGGGTGAATTAATTCTGTGTTTTCCTGTTTATTGTAAAAAAGTTGGAAATTTTTTGGTATAGTTTTCAATTTTGTTTTATACTTGCACACATTTCATGTTAATGTTGTACTCTCATTTGATTTTGATTGGCTGTGTATAATCATGGAGATTTTATCTAGATTATTTTACTATATTTTATATGTTATTCTGTTACATTGAAGTTAGATGTACCTCAAATCATTATAGTTACATTGGTAATATGGTGAGATTGCTATCATATCACTGTGTCATTTCCATTATGTTCATCTAATTTCCAATGGAGATGTCTGGTCAGAAGTGGTTTGTTTGGTTCAGTTGCTGGGCCCTCCTTGGATATTGGTGCTTCATGTGAAGTGGAATAACTTAGGGTAGGTCCCTTTAGCTGGATTTGGTCAGGGCAATAAAGAGAGATGTAATGCTTATGTTATTGCTCCTCTCTCTCAAGGTAAAATTGTGTGGTCTGAGATGGTATCATGTTTGTTTTGGAGAAATACCACAGACCAATAACCTTGAAAGGAATTGGGAATAAAGAGGTCTGCTTTTTTCAAAATTCTGTGTAGGTGTCATAGTATGGCGCCATTTGCTGGTTAGGAAGTCATCTGATTTGATTTTAGTGATGGTGTTCACTGTGTTTTTTTAGTCTTTGAAACCAGTGACTCCACAGGGACTTGGTTTTGGTAAATTTGTCACCAGTCTCTACTTCTGTGTACCAGAGTAGTATGTCATATCTGATAGCCAGGGGTTTGAAACTATTTTTTTAAGAATTCTGTACTGACTGGATTTCCGCATTATGAGGTCATAGGCTATAGGAACTTTAGTATTTGCTGCTATTTACAATAAGTGACACACAAGATTGGTAAAGACACCAATTTTGGAGATGGAGAGGCAAGGCTGAAGGGGAGGAGGAGGCCTTTATTTGAAGATAACAATTCTTGTGTTGTTATGTTCAAAAGTCTTATCTAGTAAGTTTCCCATAGGAAGGTATTGGGAATAGAGACATTTTTTTTTTCAAAATTCCATGTAGGTGTCGTGGTATGGCACCATTTGCTTGTTAGGAAGTCATATGAGTTTATTTCACATGATGGTGTTCATTATGTTATTTTAGTCTTTGAAGCCAGTGACTCCATAGGGACTTGTTTTTTTATTAAATTTGCCACCAGTCTCTACTTATTTTTCCCAGAGTAGTATGTGATATCTCATAGGCAGGGATTTGAAACTATTTTTTTAAGAATTCTGGACTGACTGGTTTCCTGGATGATGAGGTCTTAGGCTATGGGAACTTTACTGTCTACTGATTTTTATAATAAGTAACGCAAAGAATTGGTAAAGACACCAATTTTGGAGATGGAGAGGAAAGGCTGAAGGGGAGGAGGAGGCCTTTATTTGAAGATAACAATTCTTGTGTTGTTATGTTCAAAAGTCTTATCTAGTAAGTTTCCCATAGCGCGCTATCTTTTTATCCAAATTCTTCATTTACCCACTATCTGACAAATATAATAGAAGTAGCATTATTTACTCACCTAATATACCAAGAGCTGTTTTACAAATGGTTGGAGACTCATATGTATATTGGGCTTAAAGCCAATGCCTGTAGTGGTGCCATAGGTTTAGATAAAGAACCAGGACTGAAGCAGATTTTGAGAGCTTTTGTGTGATGATAAATTGTGTAGACTTAGGATATCCAGACCTTGTACGTTTTCCAATGCGTAGCTATCATGTGTTGTACTATAGAATCAATACATTTTGTAAAAAAAAAAGTTCTTGTAAAGGGGTATACACTTCTGGGTGAATTAATTCCGTGTTTTCCTGTTTATTGTAAAAAAGTTGGACATTTTTTGGTATAGTTTTCAATTTTGTTTTATACTTGCACACATTTCATGTTAATGTTGTACTCTCGTTTGATTTTGATTGGCTGTGTATAATCATGGAGATTTTATCTAGATTCTTTTACTATATTTTATATGTTATTCTGTTACATTCAAGTTAGATGTACCTCAAATCATTCTAGTTACATTGGTAATATGGTGAGATTGCTATCATATCACTGTGTCATTTCCATTATGTTCATCTAATTTCCAATGGAGATGTCTGGTCAGAAGTGGTTTGTTTGGTTCAGTTGCTGGGCCCTCCTTGGATATTGGTGCTTCATGTGAAGTGGAATAACTTAGGGTAGGTCCCTTTAGCTGGATTTGGTCAGGGCAATAAAGAGAGATGTAATGCTTATGTTATTGCTCCTCTCTCTCAAGGTAAAATTGTGTGGTCTGAGATGGTATCATGTTTGTTTTGGAGAAATACCACAGACCAATAACCTTGAAAGGAATTGGGAATAAAGAGGTCTGCTCTTTTCAAAATTCTGTGTAGGTGTCATAGTATGGCGCCATTTGCTGGTTAGGAAGTCATCTGATTTGATTTTAGTGATGGTGTTCACTGTGTTTTTTTAGTCTTTGAAACCAGTGACTCCACAGGGACTTGGTTTTGGTAAATTTGTCACCAGTCTCTACTTCTGTGTACCAGAGTAGTGTGTGATATCTGATAGCCAGGGGTTTGAAACAATTTTTTTAAGAATTCTGTACTGACTGGATTTCCGGATTATGAGGTCCTAGGCTATAGGAACTTTAGTATTTGCTGCTATTTACAATGCGTGACACATAAGATTGGTAAAGACACCAATTTTGGAGATGGAGAGGCAAAGCTGAAGGGGAGGAGGAGGCCTTTATTTGAAGATAACAATTCTTGTGTTGTTATGTTCAAAAGTCTTATCTAGTAAGTTTCCCATAGGAAGGTATTGGGAATAGAGACATATTTTTTTTTCAAAATTCCATGTAGGTGTCGTGGTATGGCACCATTTGCTTGTTAGGAAGTTATCTAAGTTTATTTCACATGATGGTGTTCATTATGTTATTTTAGTCTTTGAAGCCAGTGTTCGGGTACTAATCAGTCTCAACCGGCAGGGATAATACGCTGAGTTCGTACGAAAGGAATCACACCACACAAAGTCTGGTACAAAGCTCCTCACTCAGCATCAGGAGAGGCGTCACTGCTTTATTAGACACATTTGTTCTATATCTCCTTTCTCCTGGGGGTGGGTACATGTTATCACACTTTTATAAAAGCACGTATCACTGTAAGTCTCTTGTTACTTGTGTCATCCTTGGATAGGTTCACCCTTATCTGGTCCTTTAGATATGTCTTCATAGTTCATAGTTCGTTCATACCAGGAAGTGACTTGTTATTGTATTAGTGCGTAGTCCCTGTTCAGGGGCCATCTTGCCACGTATACTTATCTAATCCTACTATTGCTTCATCACAATTATGTACACAACTCTGTAGTCTATATTTTATTAAAGAAAGAAAATTATTATAAACATTAACTTCTGTCCACTCCATCCTTCACAGTCCCCCCTTTTATCATTATTTTCTTCATTTCTTAACCTAAGTGTGTCCGTGCTCTGGGAAAGGGGAGTAAAAGGATTTTTTCACCAGTTTGAGACGAGCCTCCCCTATTAGGAGACCCCCCTTTGTAGCTGGACTTAAAGAGTCGGTGCACACCCTACACTATCTATTCATCTTCAGAACAATAGTCTCGATAAAGGGTGGTTGTTTTCATGGATGGAGTTGGTAAAAGTCCTTCAATTTCTGAAGAAAACATAAAAGTGGGAGTTACTTCAGTTATAGTTTTAGTCATTAATTTCTTTATACATGGTAATACACAACAAGCAATAACTGCGAAAAGTACTAGAAAAATTAAGATTACAATCCCAATTTGGGCCAGAATTTTCTGCCATCAGGTTAACCATGAGAAATACTGATCCCATGGGTCTGTGAAACCTGAATTTCGTTTTAATTCCTCGGATAAAGAAACAATCTGTTTGATTGCCATGGTTACTTTGCCGTTTGGTCCTGTGTTATCTGGAATAAAAGTACAACAGGTAGTACCTATCATGGCACAAACGCCTCCTTTTTCTGCTAGTATCATATCAAGGGCCATACGGTTCTGGAAAGTCATAGTAGATGTGGGTCCTAACTGGTCAGCTAGACCTTGTAAAGCGTCCCTAGTATAGTTAACAAACCGTTGCTGGTTGTAATAGATATAATTTATCCAATCTACATTTTTGTTAGCTGTGATCATAGGGATTAATGATTCAAATCCAGCTGCTACCTGATCCCGGGCCTTGAATTCATCTGGGACCCCCCTTGGGACTCCTATAGCATCTATATACACATGGGGGTCAAAACTTCCTTTCAGATCTCTTTTTTCCCTTGTAAATATGTGACTATTTTGAGAGGTGGTCTCTTGGGTCTCAGAGAGTATATGAAAAGGCATGATCGCTTTCGCCAGGGTGCATTCTCCCTTCCAGTTCCCTTCGATCCGCCGAACTGTTTCTAACTGTATACCATTCAATACTCCTAATCCCGTTCCTACCCCTCCTAATAGCGGGTCATACCATTCTCTTTTTTGTCTATGACAGCTGGGGGATTCAGGGAAGGAAATATTGAAGTGTACATTCTTTTTCTGCTGTTGGGTTACAGCGCTCTTACAAGTGTGTGGGATTCTTTCCAGACTTTGTACTGTTATATGTGGCTTAAAACTATCTCTTAAAATTGTTATCAAGAATACAAAATATCTTCTATTTCTTATTTGGCTATTATTCATACATAATATCATCCCATCAGTTTCTTTTATTACAATCGTAGAGTTGAGCCTCTCCTTGTTGCATCTTTCATAAGTCTTATTTATCATTTCGTTTCTATTTTTACTGGTTGTATATTTCTGTAGATACTGTAAATCTGGTTCATAACAACAAAGCAACAGCCCCGGCGTCTCTTCTTGTATGCTAATGTTGGCTGTTTTGTCTATGTGAAGGTACACAGTCCCTCCATGTGGTCCTTTTTTCCAAGTCCCTTCGGTTGTAGTCACATTTGTAGTATAACACGGGGCATTGGCCTTACAGGTGTAGTTACCCTGCTTTCTATCACTGTGGCATTCGCCCACCCTGTCCTGAACTGTTCCAGTGATTCTGTACTGATTACGTGTACAGGAGTAGCGGTTCTGCCTTTTTGTATAAGAGCACACGCAACAACCGCCGCAACAACCGCAAAGATCTTCATTCTTCTGGCTGAAGAACCTTTTTACAATGACTGGCGTGAATCCAGCTTGCCTTTCCTTCGAGCTTCACTGAGGTGCTTGAAAACGAGCAAAACTTGAAAAGGACCATCAAACCGTGGCTCAAGGCTCTTCCTCACGTGTCTTTTGACAATGACCCAATCTCCTGGTTCTAGCTTATACGTCCCTTCAACTGAATCAGGACCTGGAATGGAAGCAAAGACTTGTGCATGCACCTTGGTCAATTGTTTGTCAAGCGTTGATACATAATCTGTTAGTCTACCATACTGCATTTGGAGCACCTGTGGAAAATAACATCCTAATCTGGGAGCCGACCCAAATAAGATCTCATATGGGCTGAGACCTGTTCTTTTTGTGGGCGTGTATCTTACTGAGAACAAGGCTAATGGTAGACACTCGGTCCATGGTTTCCCGTTTTCTACCATTGCTTTTTGGATTTTCAATTTGAGAGTCTCATTTAGTCTCTCAACCTTCCCACTGCTTTGTGGATGGTATGGTGTATGTAGGGCTTGACTTATGCCTAGAGCTGACAACACATGGTTCATGATTTCACCCGTAAAATGAGTTCCTCTGTCGCTCTCGATCATCTCTGGAACTCCATATCTGCACACCACCTCGTTGATCAGTTTCTTTGCTGGGGCTACGGCTGTAGCTTTGGTTACTGGAAAAGCTTCTGGCCATCCTGAAAAGAGATCAATACAAACAAGCACATACTCCTAGGTACCGACTTTTGGTAATTGAATATAGTCTATCTGCAGTCTCTGGAACGGATATATAGGTCTGGGTGTGTGCTTCTGTGGTACTTTTACAGTTCTTCCAATATTATGTGTTGCACAGATCATGCATCCTTGTGTAAAACTGCTGGCCATCACACTAAACCCTGGGGCATACCACACACCTTGTTTACCAAGTCCATCATTGCCGTTTTTGATTGGTGAGTCGCTCCATGTGTTATTTGGGCCATCATTGGGAACATTGTCTTAGGCAGGCACAGTTTATTCTGGCATTGCCAGAGGCCATCTTTTCATAGCGTTGCTCCTTGGGCCGTCCACTTGTCTTTTTCTTCTTTTGTTGCTTGTCCTTGAAGTTTTTGCCGTAGTTCCGGGCTTACAGCTGGTCTTGTTTCCTCTGAATCTTTTATCTGACATACGGCTGCTAACACGGGTAGCTTCTGTGATGCTTGCTTTTGCGGCTTGGTCTGCCAAAGCATTTCCTTTTGTCTCTGGTGAACTCACCTTGGTGTGAGCTTTTAGCTACTTCGAGAGTCAGTGTATATATTTGCTGTCTTTCCTTTTGCATGTTGGCATGCTGCTGCCAGGGCCTTAAGCTCTGCTTCTTGTGCTGAGCGGGACGCTGGTAAGGAGGCTGCTTCTTGGACTACATCTTCGGTGGTTACTGCATATCCTGTAAGAAAAGATCCTTCTACAAAATACCTTGAACCATCCACAAAGAGTATTTAGGTCTGGGTTTTGGAGTGGGGTATCTTTTACATGTGCGAACACCACTGTTTCCTGGGCCATAAGGGCCATACAATCATGTTCATCAGTTTCAGACAAAAATTGTGACCATACTTTACCTACGTCTTCTCCCCCTTGCTCCAAAGGCAGTAAGGTAGCTGGGTTCAATGTAGTACAGCGGTGTAAAGTAACCTGCTCAGAAAAAAGAAGTGCACAAATTAATCTCAAATATCTTGCTGTTGACAAGTGCTTTAGCTGTACTTGAGTAAAAAATAACAGTAATATCATGTGGTGCAAAAACTTGGACTGGAAATGTCAGGACCAAATCTGAGGCCTTGTTTAACATTGAATTTACAGCAATAATAGCTTTCACACATGATGGGGAACCTCGGGCCACAGGGTCTAGTCTAGCTGAATAATATGCTACCGGGCGCTGCTGTGGTCCATGACTTTGTGTGAGAACTGCAGTGGCATGTCCATTTTGTTCAGTACAGTACAAAGTATATGCTTGCGTAGAGGTACTCCATGGATTGGTGTCACAAGCCGCTACCAAACACAACTCCTCCTCATTCAGCTGATAATCCAGAATACTTTGAGAATCTCACTTTTATCAAATTCTGCAAATACTTGATTAATAAAAATAAAACATTCCTAAAAACTTTACATCAAATTAACAATGTCCAGACAAGTTTTGTTTTGCCTTCTCCCTCATCTAAATCCATAAAGACTCGTGTGAGTGATGTCACATCGCCTCCTGTGTAACTTTGCTGGAGGGGGATGGTCTCTTACACATAAACCAAAATTGTACCTGATCAGTTCCTTCACCCTTCCCCCCTTTGTGGACTCTGCGAGAGTGATGTAGCAGAGTTCAAAACTACATCTCAACATAACACTAATTTAACCCCCTGTAATGTACAACAGCCTGAAACAAAAATGACTTTTTCCTGACAAAATACATTTGATCTTTACAATGACATAACTCATGTGTGAAATCAAAAATAAAACAATTGTAGTTAGTTATTCAATAAAACAGAAAATATTATCTCTGATCACATTAATTACTGCAAACCAATAAACAGTATATAAAAATAGGGAACGGTGGGGGCACATACATTTTCAAACCCCCGTGTCTCACAGTATCTGTAGTTTAATACATCTGAATTAACATCAAAACACATGAAATCTGATCACATCATAACACATAAATATCGTAACTTTTATAACCAACAGCGCTTGCGCAAAAGAGAAGAAATGTATTTAGGTTTGTAGACATTACTGATATATATATCTCAGCAGTGCATATTGAAATCCCTTGGTCTCATCAGCCCTGCAGACTGCACCCAGTCAGCCCCCCTCCTCCTCCTCCCAAACACAGCACACTTTAGGGGGGAGGGAGGGAGGGAGGTCACACACTCATTTCTCACAACTTCTCACAATCTTAACACTTTCAATGCCGGCAAAACAACATACGTATCTGCAATAATTTATCACACCATTGTACAGGAATTATCTACGTTAATGTTTAACAGTACAATCTGACGGCCACCATCTCTATATTATGATGACGTGTTGTTTCATCAGTGAACTAGACTGGAACTTCTGTAAATAGAAAAAACACTACAAATGACAAAATTAACAAGGTGATTATTTCATACTGATTTGGTTGGGCCGGGCGTGGCCACATCCTCCGGAGGGGGCTTATAAAATCCACCTTCTTGTGTGAGTACCGGATATAACGGAACAACAGGTTTAGGTGTACCAAGATGGCCTCCTGGGGCGGGGAGTGGTGCCGAAGGCGTGGCATATATGGGAGGATCGGGGCGTGGAAAGTGACATGATACACAATATTCAACTTGGGGCGGGTTCTGTTGACCACAACTGGGACACTCCCACGAAGTTAGAATTCCACCGTCGCCATTATAGGGCGGTGGCTGGACACGTTCTTTGTAATACACATATTTGATGATTTTACCCTTTCTGTCTCGTATTTCTTGCTCAGTAAACTTGTCTTTAGTTATGGCTATGGCTGTTCTTTGCCAAGCTAATGCTTCATCTAACTTTCCTTCGTCACTTAATCTTCCCTTGTTTTCCCTAAGAGCTGCAGCCCATTCTTCCATCTATAAATATGCCACATATGTGCATAACTTTCTTACTATTTTCTACATTCTTCTTGCCTTCTCTTTTTTCTACTATCTCTTTTGCGGTTAATGAACCACATTCCTTTGCCTGTCTCTTTTTTTTTTTTTTTAAACACATTAAACATACTGTTCTATATTTAACACCGTCCTGAGAATGAAACCTTATTCTCGATGTTTCTGAACACAAAACACAATTATAACTGACTGTCTGTCTCTGTCGTCTTAATGGTATCAAACTATACCCTGCGACTAATTAAATTATTACACTTAACACCTGTCGTCTTAATGGTATCAAACTATACCCTGCGACCAATTAAATTATTACACTTACACCTGTCGTCTTAATGGTATCAAACTATACCCTGCGACCAATTAAATTATTACACTTACACCTGTCGTCTTAATGGTATCAAACTATACCCTGCGACTAATTGTCTCTGTCGTCTTAATGGTATCAAACTATACCCTGCGACTAATTAAATTATTACACTTATACTTATCACCTATGCCGGCGAGACGCGACTATCTATACTATGATTCTTGGAGCCACACAGCGGGTTAACTCTCTGTCGCTGAGAGTGTGGCCGGGATCGACTCCAAATACCTCGGTATCTTATCACCTGCTCACTCTCCCACACGGATAAGAGCCAATATTCATAAAAAATGAACTTAACCTTACCGTGTTTTATTTGAAGCTGATCAGACTTCCTGGGAGCGTGGCTGGCGATTCGATGTTGAGGCGTCTGGGGGTCGTCGATCACGGACACGGCTTATCCCTCGAGTGTGGCCCCACGCTGAGCGCCAAAATGTTCGGGTACTAATCAGTCTCAACCGGCAGGGATAATACGCTGAGTTCGTACGAAAGGAATCACACCACACAAAGTCTGGTACAAAGCTCCTCACTCAGCATCAGGAGAGGCGTCACTGCTTTATTAGACACATTTGTTCTATATCTCCTTTCTCCTGGGGGTGGGTACATGTTATCACACTTTTATAAAAGCACGTATCACTGTAAGTCTCTTGTTACTTGTGTCATCCTTGGATAGGTTCACCCTTATCTGGTCCTTTAGATATGTCTTCATAGTTCATAGTTCGTTCATACCAGGAAGTGACTTGTTATTGTATTAGTGCGTAGTCCCTGTTCAGGGGCCATCTTGCCACGTATACTTATCTAATCCTACTATTGCTTCATCACAATTATGTACACAACTCTATAGTCTATATTTTATTAAAGAAAGAAAATTATTATAAACATTAACTTCTGTCCACTCCATCCTTCACACCAGTGACTCCATAGGGACTTGTTTTTTGATTAAATTTGCCACCAGTCTCTACTTATTTTTCCCAGAGTAGTATGTGATATCTCATAGGCAGGGATTTGAAACTATTTTTTTAAGAATTCTGGACTGACTGGTTTCCTGGATGATGAGGTCTTAGGCTATGGGAACTTTACTGTCTGCTGATTTTTATAATAAGTAACGCAAAGAATTGGTAAAGACACCAATTTTGGAGATGGAGAGGAAAGGCTGAAGGGGAGGAGGAGACCTTTATTTGAAGATAACAATTCTTGTGTTGTTATGTTCAAAAGTCTTATCTAGTAAGTTTCCCATAGCTCGCTATCTTTTTTTCCAAATTCTTCCTGTACCCACTATCTGACAAATATAATAGAAGTAGCATTATTTACTCACCTAATATTCCAAGAGCTGTTTTACAAATGGTTGGAGACTCGTATGTATATTGGGCTTAAAGCCAATGCCTGTAGTGGTGCCATAGGTTTAGATAAAGAACCAGTACTGAAGCAGATTTTGAGAGCTTTTGTGTGATGATAAATTGTGTAGACTTAGGATATCCAGTTCTTGTGCGTTTTCCAATGCGTAGCTATCATGTGTTGTACTATAGAATCAATACATTTTGTAAAAAAAAGTGCTTGTAAAGGGGTATACACTTCTGGGTGAATTAATTCTGTGTTTTCCTGTTTATTGTAAAAAAGTTGTGATTTTTTGGTATAGTTTTCAATTTTGTTTTATATTTGCACACATTTCATGTTAATGTTGTACTCTCATTTGATTTTGATTGGCTGTGTATAATCATGGAGATTTTATCTAGATTCTTTTACTATATTTTATATGTTATTCTGTTACATTGAAGTTAGATGTACCTCAAATCATTATAGTTAAATTGGTAATATGGTGAGATTGCTATCATATCACTGTGTCATTTCCATTATGTTCATCTAATTTCCAATGGAGATGTCTGGTCAGAAGTGGTTTGTTTGGTTCAGTTGCTGGGCCCTCCTTGGATATTGGTGCTTCATGTGAAGTGGAATAACTTAGGGTAGGTCCCTTTAGCTGGATTTGGTCAGGGCAATAAAGAGAGATATAATGCTTATGTTATTGCTCCTCTCTCTCAAGGTAAAATTGTGTGGTCTGAGATGGTATCATGTTTGTTTTGGAGAAATACCACAGAATAATAACCTTGAAAGGAATTGGGAATAAAGAGGTCTGCTTTTTTCAAAATTCTGTGTAGGTGTCATAGTATGGCGCCATTTGCTGGTTAGGAAGTCATCTGATTTGATTTTAGTGATGGTGTTCACTGTGTTTTTTTAGTCTTTGAAACCAGTGACTCCACAGGGACTTGGTTTTGGTAAATTTGTCACCAGTCTCTACTTCTGTGTACCAGAGTAGTATGTCATATCTGATAGCCAGGGGTTTGAAACTATTTTTTTAAGAATTCTGTACTGACTGGATTTCCGCATTATGAGGTCCTAGGCTATAGGAACTTTAGTATTTGCTGCTATTTACAATAAGTGACACATAAGATTGGTAAAGACACCAATTTTGGAGATGGAGAGGAAAGGCTGAAGGGGAGGAGGAGGCCTTTATTTGAAGATAACAATTCTTGTGTTGTTATGTTCAAAAGTCTTATCTAGTAAGTTTCCCATAGGAAGGAATTGTGAATAGAGACATATTTTTTTTTTCAAAATTCCATGTAGGTGTCGTGGTATGGCACCATTTGCTTGTTAGGAAGTCATATGAGTTTATTTTACATGATGGTGTTCATTATGTTATTTTAGTCTTTGAAGCCAGTGACTCTATAGGGACTTGTTTTTTGATTAAATTTGCCACCAGTCTCTACTTATTTGTCCCAGAGTAGTATGTGATATCTCATAGGCAGGGATTTGAAACTATTTTTTTAAGAATTCTGGACTGACTGGTTTCCTGGATGATGAGGTCTTAGGCTATGGGAACTTTACTGTCTACTGATTTTTATAATAAGTAACGCAAAGAATTGGTAAAGACACCAATTTTGGAGATGGAGAGGAAAGGCTGAAGGGGAGGAGGAGGCCTTTATTTGAAGATAACAATTCTTGTGTTGGTATGTTCAAAAGTCTTATCTAGTAAGTTTCCCATAGCTCGCTATCTTTTTATCCAAATTCTTCATTTACCCACTATCTGACAAATATAATAGAAGTAGCATTATTTACTCACCTAATATACCAAGAGCTGTTTTACAAATGGTTGGAGACTCATATGTATATTGGGCTTAAAGCCAATGCCTGTAGTGGTGCCATAGGTTTAGATAAAGAACCAGGACTGAAGCAGATTTTGAGAGCTTTTGTGTGATGATAAATTGTGTAGACTTAGGATATCCAGACCTTGTACGTTTTCCAATGCGTAGCTATCATGTGTTGTACTATAGAATCAATACATTTTGTAAAAAAAAAAGTGCTTGTAAAGGGGTATACACTTCTGGGTGAATTAATTCCGTGTTTTCCTGTTTATTGTAAAAAAGTTGGAAATTTTTTGGTGTAGTTTTCAATTTTGTTTTATACTTGCACACATTTCATGTTAATGTTGTACTGTCATTTGATTTTGATTGGCTGTGTATAATCACGGAGATTTTATCTAGATTCTTTTACTATATTTTATATGTTATTCTGTTACATTGAATTTAGATGTACCTCAAATCATTATAGTTACATTGGTAATATGGTGAGATTGCTATCATATCACTGTGTCATTTCCATTATGTTCATCTAATTTCCAATGGAGATGTCTGGTCAGAAGTTGTTTGTTTGGTTCAGTTGCTGGGCCCTCCTTGGATATTGGTGCTTCATGTGAAGTGGAATAACTTAGGGTAGGTCCCTTTAGCTGGATTTGGTCAGGGCAATACAGAGAGATGTAATGCTTATGTTATTGCTCCTCTCTCTCAAGGTAAAATTGTGTGGTCTGAGATGGTATCATGTTTGTTTTGGAGAAATACCACAGACCAATAACCTTGAAAGGTATTGGGAATAAAGAGGTCTGCTTTTTTCAAAATTCTGTGTAGGTGTCATAGTATGGCGCCATTTGCTGGTTAGGAAGTCATCTGATTTGATTTTAGTGATGGTGTTCACTCTGTTTTTTTAGTCTTTGAAACCAGTGACTCCACAGGGACTTGGTTTTGGTAAATTTGTCACCAGTCTCTACTTCTGTGTACCAGAGTAGTGTGTGATATCTGATAGCCAGGGGTTTGAAACTATTTTTTTAAGAATTCTGTACTGACTGGATTTCCGGATTATGAGGTCCTAGGCTATAGGAACTTTAGTATTTGCTGCTATTTACAATAAGTGACACACAAGATTGGTAAAGACACCAATTTTGGAGATGGAGAGGCAAGGCTGAAGGGGAGGAGGAGGCCTTTATTTGAAGATAACAATTCTTGTGTTGTTATGTTCAAAAGTCTTATCTAGTAAGTTTCCCATAGGAAGGTATTGGGAATAGAGACATATTTTTTTTTCAAAATTCCATGTAGGTGTCGTGGTATGGCACCATTTGCTTGTTAGGAAGTCATATGAGTTTATTTCACATGATGGTGTTCATTATGTTATTTTAGTCTTTGAAGCCAGTGACTCCATAGGGACTTGTTTTTTGATTAAATTTGCCACCAGTCTCTACTTATTTTTCCCAGAGTAGTATGTGATATCTCATAGGCAGGGATTTGAAACTATTTTTTTAAGAATTCTGGACTGACTGGTTTCCTGGATGATGAGGTCTTAGGCTATGGGAACTTTTCTGTCTGCTGATTTTTATAATAAGTAACGCAAAGAATTGGTAAAGACACCAATTTTGGAGATTGAGAGGAAAGGCTGAAGGGGAGGAGGAGGCCTTTATTTGAAGATAACAATTCTTGTGTTGTTATGTTCAAAAGTCTTATCTAGTAAGTTTCCCATAGCTCGCTATCTTTTTTTCCAAATTCTTCCTGTACCCACTATCTGACAAATATAATAGAAGTAGCATTATTTACTCACCTAATATTCCAAGAGCTGTTTTACAAATGGTTGGAGACTCATATGTATATTGGGCTTAAAGCCAATGCCTGTAGTGGTGCCATAGGTTTAGATAAAGAACCAGTACTGAAGCAGATTTTGAGAGCTTTTGTGTGATGATAAATTGTGTAGACTTAGGATATCCAGTTCTTGTGCGTTTTCCAATGCGTAGCTATCATGTGTTGTACTATAGAATCAATACATTTTGTAAAAAAAAGTGCTTGTAAAGGGGTATACACTTCTGGGTTAATTAATGTTTTCCTGTTTACTGTAAAAAAGTTGGGATTTGTTGGTATAGTTTTCAATTTTGTTTTATACTTGCACGCATTTCATGTTAATGTTGTACTCTCATTTGATTTTGATTGGCTGTGTATAATCATGGATATTTTATCTAGATTCTTTTACTATATTTTATATGTTATTCTGTTACATTGAAGTTAGATGTACCTCAAATCATTATAGTTAAATTGGTAATATGGTGAGATTGCTATCATATCACTGTGTCATTTCCATTATGTTCATCTAATTTCCAATGGAGATGTCTGGTCAGAAGTGGTTTGTTTGGTTCAGTTGCTGGGCCCTCCTTGGATATTGGTGCTTCATGTGAAGTGGAATAACTTAAGGTAGGTCCCTGTAGCTGGATTTGGTCAGGGCAATAAAGAGAGATGTAATGCTTATGTTATTGCTCCTCTCTCTCAAGGTAAAATTGTGTGGTCTGAGATGGTATCATGTTTGTTTTGGAGAAATACCACAGAATAATAACCTTGAAAGGAATTGGGAATAAAGAGGTCTGCTTTTTTCAAAATTCTGTGTAGGTGTCATAGTATGGCGCCATTTGCTGGTTAGGAAGTCATCTGATTTGATTTTAGTGATGGTGTTCACTGTGTTTTTTTAGTCTTTGAAACCAGTGACTCCACAGGGACTTGGTTTTGGTAAATTTGTCACCAGTCTCTACTTCTGTGTACCAGAGTAGTATGTGATATCTGATAGCCAGGGGTTTGAAACTATTTTTTTAAGAATTCTGTACTGACTGGATTTCCGCATTATGAGGTCCTAGGCTATAGGAACTTTAGTATTTGCTGCTATTTACAATAAGTGACACATAAGATTGGTAAAGACACCAATTTTGTAGATGGAGAGGAAAGGCTGAAGGGGAGGAGGAGGCCTTTATTTGAAGATAACAATTCTTGTGTTATGTTCAAAAGTCTTATCTAGTAAGTTTCCCATAGGAAGGTATTGGGAATAGAGCCATATTTTTTTTTCAAAATTCCATGTAGGTGTCGTGGTATGGCACCATTTGCTTGTTAGGAAGTCATATGAGTTTATTTTACATGATGGTGTTCATTATGTTATTTTAGTCTTTGAAGCCAGTGACTCCATAGGGACTTGTTTTTTGATTAAATTTGCCACCAGTCTCTACTTATTTGTCCCAGAGTAGTATGTGATATCTCATAGGCAGGGATTTGAAACTATTTTTTTAAGAATTCTGGACTGACTGGTTTCCTGGATGATGAGGTCTTAGGCTATGGGAACTTTACTGTCTGCTGATTTTTATAATAAGTAACGCAAAGAATTGGTAAAGACACCAATTTTGGAGATGGAGAGGAAAGGCTGAAGGGGAGGAGGAGGCATTTATTTGAAGATAACAATTCTTGTGTTGTTATGTTCAAAAGTCTTATCTAGTAAGTTTCCCATAGCTCGCTATCTTTTTTTCCAAATTCTTCATGTACCCACTATCTGACAAATATAATAGAAGTAGCATTATTTACTCACCTAATATACCAAGAGCTGTTTTACAAATGGTTGGAGACTCATATGTATATTGGACTTAAAGCCAATGCCTGTAGTGGTGCCATAGGTTTAGATAAAGAACCAGGACTGAAGCAGATTTTGAGAGCTTTTGTGTGATGATAAATTGTGTAGACTTAGGATATCCAGACCTTGTACGTTTTCCAATGCGTAGCTATCATTTGTTGTACTATAGAATCAATACATTTTGTAAAAAAAAAAGTGCTTGTAAAGGGGTATACACTTCTGGGTGAATTAATTCTGTGTTTTCCTGTTTATTGTAAAAAAGTTCGAAATTTTTGGGTATAGTTTTCAATTTTGTTTTATACTTGCACACATTTCATGTTAATGTTGTACTCTCATTTGATTTTGATTGGCTGTGTATAATCATGGAGATTTTATCTAGATTCTTTTACTATATTTTATATGTTATTCTGTTACATTGAAGTTAGATGTACCTCAAATCATTATAGTTACATTGGTAATATGGTGAGATTGCTATCATATCACTGTGTCATTTCCATTATGTTCATCTAATTTCCAATGGAGACGTCTGGTCAGAAGTGGTTTGTTTGGTTCAGTTGCTGGGCCCTCCTTGGATATTGGTGCTTCATGTGAAGTGGATTAACTTAGGGTAGGTCCCTTTAGCTGGATTTGGTCAGGGCAATAAAGAGAGATGTAATGCCTATGTTATTGCTCCTCTCTCTCAAGGTAAAATTGTGTGGTCTGAGATGGTATCATGTTTGTTTTGGAGAAATACCACAGACCAATAACCTTGAAAGGTATTGGGAATAAAGAGGTCTGCTTTTTTCAAAATTCTGTGTAGGTGTCATAGTATGGCGCCATTTGCTGGTTAGGAAGTCACCTGATTTGATTTTAGTGATGGTGTTCACTGTGTTTTTTTAGTCTTTGAAACCAGTGACTCCACAGGGACTTGGTTTTGGTAAATTTGTCACCAGTCTCTACTTCTGTGTACCAGAGTAGTATGTGATATCTGATAGCCAGGGGTTTGAAACAATTTTTTTAAGAATTCTGTACTGACTGGATTTCCGCATTATGAGGTCCTAGGCTATAGGAACTTTAGTATTTGCTGCTATTTACAATAAGTGACACATAAGATTGGTAAAGACACCAATTTTAGAGATGGAGAGGAAAGGCTGAAGGGGAGGAGGAGGCCTTTATTTGAAGATAACAATTCTTGTGTTGTTATGTTCAAAAGTCTTATCTAGTAAGTTTCCCATAGGAAGGAATTGGGAATAGAGACATATTTTGTTTTCAAAATTCCATGTAGGTGTCGTGGTATGGCACCATTTGCTTGTTAGGAAGTCATATGAGTTTATTTTACATGATGGTGTTCATTATGTTATTTTAGTCTTTGAAGCCAGTGACTCCATAGGGACTTGTTTTTTGATTAAATTTGCCACCAGTCTCTACTTATTTGTCCCAGAGTAGTATGTGATATCTCATAGGCAGGGATTTGAAACTATTTTTTTAAGAATTCTGGACTGACTGGTTTCCTGGATGATGAGGTCTTAGGCTATGGGAACTTTACTGTCTGCTGATTTTTATAATAAGTAACGCAAAGAATTGGTAAAGACACCAATTTTGGAGATGGAGAGGAAAGGCTGAAGGGGAGGAGGAGGCCTTTATTTGAAGATAACAATTCTTGTGTTGTTATGTTCAAAAGTCTTATCTAGTAAGTTTCCCATAGCTCGCTATCTTTTTTTCCAAATTCTTCATGTACCCACTATCTGACAAATATAATAGAAGTAGCATTATTTACTCACCTAATATTCCAAGAGCTGTTTTACAAATGGTTGGAGACTCATATGTATATTGGACTTAAAGCCAATGCCTGTAGTGGTGCCATAGGTTTAGATAAAGAACCAGGACTGAAGCAGATTTTGAGAGCTTTTGTGTGATGATATATTGTGTAGACTTAGGATATCCAGACCTTGTACGTTTTCCAATGCGTAGCTATCATGTGTTGTACTATAGAATCAATACATTTTGTAAAAAAAAAAAGTGCTTGTAAAGGGGTATACACTTCTGGGTGAATTAATTCCGTGTTTTCCTGTTTATTGTAAAAAAGTTGGAAATTTTTTGGTATAGTTTTCAATTTTGTTTTATACTTGCACACATTTCATGTTAATGTTGTACTGTCATTTGATTTTGATTGGCTGTGTATAATCATGGAGATTTTATCTAGATTATTTTACTATATTTTATATGTTATTCTGTTACATTGAATTTAGATGTACCTCAAATCATTATAGTTACATTGGTAATATGGTGAGATTGCTATCATATCACTGTGTCATTTCCATTATGTTCATCTAATTTCCAATGGAGATGTCTGGTCAGAAGTGGTTTGTTTGGTTCAGTTGCTGGGCCCTCTTTGGATATTGGTGCTTCATGTGAAGTGGAATAACTTAGGGTAGGTCCCTTTAGCTGGATTTGGTCAGGGCAATACAGAGAGATGTAATGCTTATGTTATTGCTCCTCTCTCTCAAGGTAAAATTGTGTGGTCTGAGATGGTATCATGTTTGTTTTGGAGAAATACCTCAGACCAATAACCTTGAAAGGTATTGGGAATAAAGAGGTCTGCTTTTTTCAAAATTCTGTGTAGGTGTCATAGTATGGCGCCATTTGCTGGTTAGGAAGTCATCTGATTTGATTTTAGTGATGGTGTTCACTGTGTTTTTTTAGTCTTTGAAACCAGTGACTCCACAGGGACTTGGTTTTGGTAAATTTGTCACCAGTCTCTACTTCTGTGTACCAGAGTAGTGTGTGATATCTGATAGCCAGGGGTTTGAAACTATTTTTTTAAGAATTCTGTACTGACTGGATTTCCGGATTATGAGGTCCTAGGCTATAGGAACTTTAGTATTTGCTGCTATTTACAATACGTGACACATAAGATTGGTAAAGACACCAATTTTGGAGATGGAGAGGCAAAGCTGAAGGGGAGGAGGAGGCCTTTATTTGAAGATAACAATTCTTGTGTTGTTATGTTCAAAAGTCTTATCTAGTAAGTTTCCCATAGGAAGGTATTGGGAATAGAGACATATTTTTTTTTCAAAATTCCATGTAGGTGTCGTGGTATGGCACCATTTGCTTGTTAGGAAGTTATATAAGTTTATTTTACATGATGGTGCTCATTATGTTATTTTAGTCTTTGAAGCCAGTGACTCCATAGGGACTTGTTTTTTGATTAAATTTGCCACCAGTCTCTACTTATTTGTCCCAGAGTAGTATGTGATATCTCATAGGCAGGGATTTGAAACTATTTTTTTAAGAATTCTGGACTGACTGGTTTCCTGGATGATGAGATCTTAGGCTATGGGAACTTTACTGTCTGCTGATTTTTATAATAAGTAACGCAAAGAATTGGTAAAGACACCCATTTTGGAGATGGAGAGGAAAGGCTGAAGGGGAGGAGGAGGCCTTTATTTGAAGATAAAAATTCTTGTGTTGTTATGTTCAAAAGTCTTATCTAGTAAGTTTCCCATAGCTCGCTATCTTTTTTTCCAAATTCTTCATGTACCCACTATCTGACAAATATAATAGAAGTAGCATTATTTACTCACCTAATATACCAAGAGCTGTTTTACAAATGGTTGGAGACTCATATGTATATTGGGCTTAAAGCCAATGCCTGTAGTGGTGCCATAGGTTTAGATAAAGAACCAGGACTGAAGCAGATTTAGAGAGCTTTTATGTGATGATAAATTGTGTAGACTTAGGATATCCAGACCTTGTACGTTTTCCAATGCATAGCCATCATGTGTTGTACTATAGAATCAATACATTTTGTAAAAAAAAAAGTGCTTGTAAAGGGGTATACACTTCTGGGTGAATTAATTCTGTGTTTTCCTGTTTACTGTAAAAAAGTTGGGATTTTTTGTTATAGTTTTCAATTTTGTTTTATACTTGCACACATTTCATGTTAATGTTGTACTCTCATTTGATTTTGATTGGCTGTGTATAATCATGGAGATTTTATCTAGATTATTTTACTATATTTTATATGTTATTCTGTTACATTGAAGTTAGATGTACCTCAAATCATTATAGTTACATTGGTAATATGGTGAGATTGCTATCATATCACTGTGTCATTTCCATTATGTTCATCTAATTTCCAATGGAGATGTCTGGTCAGAAGTGGTTTGTTTGGTTCAGTTGCTGGGCCCTCCTTGGATATTGGTGCTTCATGTGAAGTGGAATAACTTAGGGTAGGTCCCTTTAGCTGGATTTGGTCAGGGCAATAAAGAGAGATGTAATGCTTATGTTATTGCTCCTCTCTCTCTCTCAAGGTAAAATTGTGTGGTCTGAGATGGTATCATGTTTGTTTTGGAGAAATACCACAGACCAATAACCTTGAAAGGTATTGGGAATAAAGAGGTCTGCTTTTTTCAAAATTCTGTGTAGGTTTCATAGTATGGCGCCATTTGCTGGTTAGGAAGTCACCTGATTTGATTTTAGTGATGGTGTTCACTGTGTTTTTTTAGTCTTTGAAACCAGTGACTCCACAGGGACTTGGTTTTGGTAAATTTGTCACCAGTCTCTACTTCTGTGTACCAGAGTAGTATGTGATATCTGATAGCCAGGGGTTTGAAACTATTTTTTTAAGAATTCTGTACTGACTGGATTTCCGCATTATGAGGTCCTAGGCTATAGGAACTTTAGTATTTGCTGCTATTTACAATAAGTGACACATAAGATTGGTAAAGACACCAATTTTGTAGATGGAGAGGAAAGGCTGAAGGGGAGGAGGAGGCCTTTATTTGAAGATAACAATTCTTGTGTTATGTTCAAAAGTCTTATCTAGTAAGTTTCCCATAGGAAGGTATTGGGAATAGAGCCATATTTTTTTTTCAAAATTCCATGTAGGTGTCGTGGTATGGCACCATTTGCTTGTTAGGAAGTCATATGAGTTTATTTTACATGATGGTGTTCATTATGTTATTTTAGTCTTTGAAGCCAGTGACTCCATAGGGACTTGTTTTTTGATTAAATTTGCCACCAGTCTCTACTTATTTGTCCCAGAGTAGTATGTGATATCTCATAGGCAGGGATTTGAAACTATTTTTTTAAGAATTCTGGACTGACTGGTTTCCTGGATGATGAGGTCTTAGGCTATGGGAACTTTACTGTCTGCTGATTTTTATAATAAGTAACGCAAAGAATTGGTAAAGACACCAATTTTGGAGATGGAGAGGAAAGGCTGAAGGGGAGGAGGAGGCCTTTATTTGAAGATAACAATTCTTGTGTTGTTATGTTCAAAAGTCTTATCTAGTAAGTTTCCCATAGCTCGCTATCTTTTTTTCCAAATTCTTCATGTACCCACTATCTGACAAATATAATAGAAGTAGCATTATTTACTCACCTAATATACCAAGAGCTGTTTTACAAATGGTTGGAGACTCATATGTATATTGGACTTAAAGCCAATGCCTGTAGTGGTGCCATAGGTTTAGATAAAGAACCAGGACTGAAGCAGATTTTGAGAGCTTTTGTGTGATGATAAATTGTGTAGACTTAGGATATCCAGACCTTGTACGTTTTCCAATGCGTAGCTATCATTTGTTGTACTATAGAATCAATACATTTTGTAAAAAAAAAGTGCTTGTAAAGGGGTATACACTTCTGGGTGAATTAATTCTGTGTTTTCCTGTTTACTGTAAAAAAGTTGGGATTTTTTTGGTATAGTTTTCAATTTTGTTTTATACTTGCACACATTTCATGTTAATGTTGTACTCTCATTTGATTTTGATTGGCTGTGTATAATCATGGAGATTTTATCTAGATTAGTTTACTATATTTTATATGTTATTCTGTTACATTGAAGTTAGATGTACTTCAAATCATTATAGTTACATTGGTAATATGGTGAGATTGCTATCATATCACTGTGTCATTTCCATTATGTTCATCTAATTTCCAATGGAGATGTCTGGTCAGAAGTGGTTTGTTTGGTTCAGTTGCTGGGCCCTCCTTGGATATTGGTGCTTCATGTGAAGTGGAATAACTTAGGGTAGGTCCCTTTAGCTGGATTTGGTCAGGGCAATAAAGAGAGATGTAATGCTTATGTTATTGCTCCTCTCTCTCTCAAGGTAAAATTGTGTGGTCTGAGATGGTATCATGTTTGTTTTGGAGAAATACCACAGACCAATAACCTTGAAAGGTATTGGGAATAAAGAGGTCTGCTTTTTTCAAAATTCTGTGTAGGTTTCATAGTATGGCGCCATTTGCTGGTTAGGAAGTCACCTGATTTGATTTTAGTGATGGTGTTCACTGTGTTTTTTTAGTCTTTGAAACCAGTGACTCCACAGGGACTTGGTTTTGGTAAATTTGTCACCAGTCTCTACTTCTGTGTACCAGAGTAGTATGTGATATCTGATAGCCAGGGGTTTGAAACTATTTTTTTAAGAATTCTGTACTGACTGGATTTCCGCATTATGAGGTCCTAGGCCAGACATGGGCAAACTACGGCCCGCGGGCCACATACGGCCCGTTAGGCTTTTTAATCCGGCCCGCCGAACTTGTCCAAATCATAGTAAAAACCTCCTTTTTTTTCCCCTTTTCCTGCAATGCCCACGTTTTCCCAATAGATGGCGCACTCAAAACACATTGACCGTTGTCCTTAACGCCGAAGGACGGATATATCCGTCCTCAGCTGCTGCTAGTTCGCGCAGGAGGACGGATATATCCGTCCTGTGATGGCGCGGCTACTGCCAGTGTACCCACGCGATCAGCGGCAGGAGCACGGCTGTTATACACAGCCTGGCTCCTGCTGCAACTGCCGGAATCGAAGCGCGCTCCGATTCCGGCAGTTTAACCCATTAAATGCCGCTGTCAATAGTGACAGCGGCATCTAATGTGTTTGACAGAGGGAGGGAGCTCCCTCTGTCACCCGATCGGCGCCCCCGCAAACAAATCGCGGGTCGCCGTTGGGTTTCCATGACAGCCGGGGGTCTAACAAAGACCCCCAGGTCTGTCTTCCGCAACTGCCTGTTTGGCGATGCCGGAGGCATGACCTAACAGGTTGCCTGTCAGTTTTACACTGACAGGCAATAATGCTTTGGTATACTAAGTATACCAAAGCATTATATATGCGATCGGCACATCGCATAGTGAAGTCCCCTGGTGGGACTTAAAAAAAAAATGTCAATCAGTTAAATAAAGTTTGTTGAAAAAAAATAAAATAATTACAGTCAAAATCAAATAAAACTACTTTTTTTGCCCAAAAAGTGGTTTTATTCAGTAAAAGTGTTAAAACAAATAACACATACACATATATGGTATCCCCGCGATCATAACAACTTGACCAATAAAATGAACACATTAATGAAACCGCCGGATGTACGGCGTCCAAAAAACCCGCAAAAAACAACGGCAAAATTCTCTCTTTTCTCCCATTCCCCCCATAAAAAATAAAATAAAAGTTAATCTATAAGTCCTATGTACCCCAAAATAGTACTAATGAAAACTACGCATTGGCCCGCAAAAATCAAGCCCACATACGGTCACATCGACGGAAAAATAAAAAAATGACGGCTCTTGGAACGCGGCGATGCAAAAACAAGTAATTTTTTTCTAAAAGGGTTTTTATTGTGCAAACATAGGAAAACATATAAAACCTTTACATATTTGGTATCCTCGTAATCGTGCCGACCCGTAGAATAAAGGTAACATGTTATTTATGCTGCATAGTAAAGGGCATAAATTTATAACGTGAAAATTAATGCTGGAATAGCTGCTTATTTTCAATTCTCTCCTAAAATAAAGTTAATAAAAGTTAATCAATATTTTGTAAGCATCTAAAAATGGTGCAATTACAAAATACAACTCGTCCCGCAAAAAACAAGCCCTTATACGGCTATGTCGACGTAATAAAAAAAAAGTTACGACTCTTGGAATGCGACCATGAAAAAACAAAAAATAATCCTTGGTCATTAACGTGCAAAATGGCCCGGTCATTAAGGGGTTAATGTGGCGCGTATTTCTCTTTATTTCACTTTAATTTTCACTTCGTTTCACGTCACCATTAAGCCCTTCGGTTTTCAAAGAGTACAATATCAGCCGTCACTTTGCCACGAAGCATGCAAACTATGCTAGCAAGCAGTCAACACAAGAACGGGCGGCTACTGCTCAGAGGTTGGCAGCTAATTTAGGGCGGGTTCACACGTGGCGGAATTTCACTTAAATTCCGCTGCGGACACTCCGCAGCGTTAATCCGCAGCGGTGCCGTTTGTCCATTGACTTACACTTTAATTTAGCAGTGTTCGTTTAGACGAGGCGTAAAATTCCGCTGTGGAGCATAGGCTGCGGAGCGGAATTTGGTGTCCGCAGCATGCTCTGTCTGTTGCGGAGCAGTGGCGGACTCATGGCGGAATTTCTCCATTGACTTCAATGGAGAGTCAAAATTCCGCAATGAAGTCCGCAGATCTTATGTGTGCTGCGGAGCGTATTGTTTTTACTACCATGACATTTCTTCATTCTGGCTGGACCTATGTATTTCTAGGTCTACAGCCAGACTGAGGAAGTCAATGGGGCTCCCGTAATGACGGGAGCGTTGCTAGGAGACGTCTGTAAATAGTCACTGTCCAGGGTGCTGAAAGAGTTAAGCGATCGGCAGTAACTGTTTCTGCACCCGGGACAGTGACTACCGATCTCAATATACATGTATCTGTAAAAAACATATAAGTTCATACTTACCGAGAACTCCCTGCTTCTGTCTCCAGTCCAGCCTCCCAGGATGACGTTTCAGTCTAAGTGACGGCTGCAGCCAATCACAGGCCAAGCACAGGCTGCAGCGGTCACATGGACTGGTGCGTCATCCAGGGAGGTCGGGCTGGATGCCGAAAGAGGGACGCGTCACCAAGACAACGGCCGGTAAGTATGAAATTCTTTTACTTTCCCTAGGGAAAGTGCTGTCCCTTCTCTCTATCCTGCACTGATAGGGAGAAGGAAAGCACTTTTCCCGCAGTCCGCAGCAGCTAGTCCGCATCAATTTTCTGCACATTTTGTGCAGATCCGCAGCAGAATCTGCAACGCAGATTCTGTGCGGCATTGATGCGGACAGTTGCGGAGGAAATCCGCCACGTGTGGTCATGCCCTTACAGAGTCAACATAACTTTTTTCTTGATAAATCACAGTGCGTATGTTATTTTAATCTATTTACATTTCCTCCTCCCAGTATCTGCGAAATAGTATGTAAATGCCATATCTTGCATATTCCTTGAGACAAATTTATTAACTGATAAGGGCTATTTTTCACATTTGAAAGACAGTTAATAAATTGGGTTGTAGTGTTCTTACTGTGCTATGAGGTTTGCACACACTACATTTAATGCTTTAGTATATCCGGCCCAAACACTCCCTCCAAATGCTCCTGGCCCGGCCCCTCTGTCAAATTTTAGAACCCATTGTGGCCCGCGAGTCAAAAAGTTTGCCCACCCCTGTCCTAGGCTATAGGAACTTTAGTATTTGCTGCTATTTACAATACGTGACACATAAGATTGGTAAAGACACCAATTTTGGAGATGGAGAGGAAAGGCTGAAGGGGAGGAGGAGGCCTTTATTTGAAGATAACAATTCTTGTGTTGTTATGTTCAAAAGTCTTATCTAGTAAGTTTCCCATAGGAAGGTATTGGGAATAGAGACATATTTTTTTTTCAAAATTCCATGTAGGTGTCGTGGTATGGCACCATTTGCTTGTTAGGAAGTCATATGAGTTTATTTTACATGATGGTGTTCATTATGTTATTTTAGTCTTTGAAGCCAGTGACTCCATAGGGACTTGTTTTTTGATTAAATTTGCCACCAGTCTCTACTTATTTGTCCCAGAGTAGTATGTGATATCTCATAGGCAGGGATTTGAAACTATTTTTTTAAGAATTCTGGACTGACTGGTTTCCTGGATGATGAGGTCTTAGGCTATGGGAACTTTACTGTCTGCTGATTTTTATAATAAGTAACGCAAAGAATTGGTAAAGACACCAATTTTGGAGATGGAGAGGAAAGGCTGAAGGGGAGGAGGAGGCCTTTATTTGAAGATAACAATTCTTGTGTTGTTATGTTCAAAAGTCTTATCTAGTAAGTTTCCCATAGCTCGCTATCTTTTTTTCCAAATTCTTCATGTACCCACTATCTGACAAATATAATAGAAGTAGCATTATTTACTCACCTAATATACCAAGAGCTGTTTTACAAATGGTTGGAGACTCATATGTATATTGGACTTAAAGCCAATGCCTGTAGTGGTGCCATAGGTTTAGATAAAGAACCAGGACTGAAGCAGATTTTGAGAGCTTTTGTGTGATGATAAATTGTGTAGACTTAGGATATCCAGACCTTGTACGTTTTCCAATGCGTAGCTATCATTTGTTGTACTATAGAATCAATACATTTTGTAAAAAAAAAAGTGCTTGTAAAGGGGTATACACTTCTGGGTGAATTAATTCTGTGTTTTCCTGTTTACTGTAAAAAAGTTGGGATTTTTTGGTATAGTTTTCAATTTTGTTTTATACTTGCACACATTTCATGTTAATGTTGTACTGTCATTTGATTTTGATTGGCTGTGTATAATCATGGAGATTTTATCTAGATTATTTTACTATATTTTATATGTTATTCTGTTACATTGAAGTTAGATGTACCTCAAATCATTATAGTTACATTGGTAATATGGTGAGATTGCTATCATATCACTGTGTCATTTCCATTATGTTCATCTAATTTCCAATGGAGATGTCTGGTCAGAAGTGGTTTGTTTGGTTCAGTTGCTGGGCCCTCCTTGGATATTGGTGCTTCATGTGAAGTGGAATAACTTAGGGTAGGTCCCTTTAGCTGGATTTGATCAGGGCAATAAAGAGAGATGTAATGCTTATGTTATTGCTCCTCTCTCTCTCAAGGTAAAAATGTGTGGTCTGAGATGGTATCATGTTTGTTTTGGAGAAATACCACAGACCAATAACCTTGAAAGGTATTGGGAATAAAGAGGTCTGCTTTTTTCAAAATTCTGTGTAGGTGTCATAGTATGGCGCCATTTGCTGGTTAGGAAGTCATCTGATTTGATTTTAGTGATGGTGTTCACTGTGTTTTTTTAGTCTTTGAAACCAGTGACTCCACAGGGACTTGGTTTTGGTAAATTTGTCACCAGTCTCTACTTCTGTGTACCAGAGTAGTATGTGATATCTGATAGCCAGGGGTTTGAAACTATTTTTTTAAGAATTCTGTACTGACTGGATTTCCGCATTATGAGGTCATAGGCTATAGGAACTTTAGTATTTGCTGCTATTTACAATAAGTGACACATAAGATTGGTAAAGACACGAATTTTAGAGATGGAGAGGCAAGGCTGAAGGGGAGGAGGAGGCCTTTATTTGAAGATAACAATTCTTGTGTTGTTATGTTCAAAAGTCTTATCTAGTAAGTTTCCCATAGGAAGGTATTGGGAATAGAGAAATATTTTTTTTTCAAAATTCCATGTAGGTGTCGTGGTATGGCACCATTTGCTTGTTAGGAAGTCATATGAGTTTATTTTACATGATGGTGTTCATTATGTTATTTTAGTCTTTGAAGCGAGTGACTCCATAGGGACTTGTTTTTTTATTAAATTTGCCACCAGTCTCTACTTATTTTTCCCAGAGTAGTATGTGATATCTCATAGGCAGGGATTTGAAACTATTTTTTTAAGAATTCTGGACTGACTGGTTTCCTGGATGATGAGGTCTTAGGCTATGGGAACTTTACTGTCTGCTGATTTTTATAATAAGTAACGCAAAGAATTTGTAAAGACACCAATTTTTGAGATGGAGAGGAAAGGCTGAAGGGGAGGAGGAGGATTTTATTTGAAGATAACAATTCTTGTGTTGTTATGTTCAAAAGTCTTATCTAGTAAGTTTCCCATAGCTCGCTATCTTTTTTTCCAAATTCTTCATGTACCCACTATCTGACAAATATAATAGAAGTAGCATTATTTACTCACCTAATATACCAAGAGCTGTTTTACAAATGGTTGGAGACTCATATGTATATTGGACTTAAAGCCAATGCCTGTAGTGGTGCCATAGGTTTAGATAAAGAACCAGGACTGAAGCAGATTTTGAGAGCTTTTGTGTGATGATAAATTGTGTAGACTTAGGATATCCAGACCTTGTACGTTTTCCAATGCGTAGCTATCATTTGTTGTACTATAGAATCAATACATTTTGTAAAAAAAAAAGTGCTTGTAAAGGGGTATACACTTCTGGGTGAATTAATTCTGTGTTTTCCTGTTTATTGTAAAAAAGTTCGAAATTTTTTGGTATAGTTTTCAATTTTGTTTTATACTTGCACACATTTCATGTTAATGTTGTACTCTCATTTGATTTTGATTGGCTGTGTATAATCATGGAGATTTTATCTAGATTATTTTACTATATTTTATATGTTATTCTGTTACATTGAAGTTAGATGTACCTCAAATCATTATAGTTACATTGGTAATATGGTGAGATTGCTATCATATCACTGTGTCATTTCCATTATGTTCATCTAATTTCCAATGGAGATGTCTGGTCAGAAGTGGTTTGTTTGGTTCAGTTGCTGGGCCCTCCTTGGATATTGGTGCTTCATGTGAAGTGGAATAACTTAGGGTAGGTCCCTTTAGCTGGATTTGATCAGGGCAATAAAGAGAGATGTAATGCTTGTGTTATTGCTCCTCTCTCTCAAGGTAAAATTGTGTGGTCTGAGATGGTATCATGTTTGTTTTGGAGAAATACCACAGACCAATAACCTTGAAAGGTATTGGGAATAAAGAGGTCTGCTTTTTTCAAAATTCTGTGTAGGTGTCATAGTATGGCGCCATTTGCTGGTTAGGAAGTCATCTGATTTGATTTTAGTGATGGTGTTCACTGTGTTTTTTTAGTCTTTGAAACCAGTGACTCCACAGGGACTTGGTTTTGGTAAATTTGTCACCAGTCTCTACTTCTGTGTACCAGAGTAGTATGTGATATCTGATAGCCAGGGGTTTGAAACTATTTTTTTAAGAATTCTGTACTGACTGGATTTCCGGATTATGAGGTCCTAGGCTATAGGAACTTTAGTATTTGCTGCTATTTACAATAAGTGACACATAAGATTGGTAAAGACACCAATATTGGAGATGGAGAGGCAAGGCTGAAGAGGAAGAGGAGGCCTTTATTTGAAGATAACAAATCCTTTGTTGTTATGTTCAAAAGTCTTATCTAGTAAGTTTCCCATAGGAAGGTATTGGGAATAGAGACATGTTTTTTTTTCAAAATTCCATGTAGGTGTCGTGGTATGGCACCATTTGCTTGTTAGGAAGTCATATGAGTTTATTTTACATGATGGTGTTCATTATGTTATTTTAGTCTTTGAAGCCAGTGCTTCCATAGGGACTTGTTTTTTTATTAAATTTGCCACCAGTCTCTACTTATTTGTCCCAGAGTAGTATGTGATATCTGATAGCCAGGGGTTTGAAACTATTTTTTTAAGAATTCTGTACTGACTGGATTTCCGGATTATGAGGTCCTAGGCTATAGGAACTTTAGTATTTGCTGCTATTTACAATAAGTGACACATAAGATTGGTAAAGACACCAATTTTGGAGATGGAGAGGCAAGGCTGAAGGGGAGGAAGTGGCCTTTATTTGAAGATAACAATTCTTGTGTTGTTATGTTCAAAAGTCTTATCTAGTAAGTTTCCCAATGGAAGGTATTGGGAATAGAGACATATTTTTTTTTCAAAATTCCATGTAGGTGTCGTGGTATGGCACCATTTGCTTGTTAGGAAGTCATATGAGTTTATTTTACATGATGGTGTTCATTATGTTATTTTAGTCTTTGAAGCCAGTGACTCCATAGGGACTTGTGTTTTGATTAAATTTGCCACCAGTCTCTACTTATTTGTCCCAGAGTAGTATGTGATATCTCATAGGCAGGGATTTGAAACTATTTTTTTAAGAATTCTGGACTGACTGGTTTCCTGGATGATGAGGTCTTAGGCTATGGGAACTTTACTGTCTGCTGATTTTTATAATAAGTAACGCAAAGAATTGGTAAAGACACCAATTTTGGAGATGGAGAGGAAAGGCTGAAGGGGAGGAGGAGGCCTTTATTTGAAGATAACAATTCTTGTGTTGTTATGTTCAAAAGTCTTATCTAGTAAGTTTCCCATAGCTCGCTATCTTTTTTTCCAAATACTTCATGTACCCACTATCTGACAAATTTAATTGAAGTAGCATTATTTACTCACCTAATATACCAAGAGCTGTTTTACAAATGGTTGGAGACTCATGTGTATATTGGGCTTAAAGCCAATGCCTGTAGTGGTGCCATAGGTTTAGATAAAGAACCAGGACTGAAGCAGATTTTGAGAGCTTTTGTGTGATGATAAATTGTGTAGACTTAGAATATCCAGACCTTGTACGTTTTCCAATGCGTAGCTATCATGTGTTGTACTATAGAATCAGTACATTTTGTAAAAAAAAGTGCTTGTAAAGGGGTATACACTTCTGGGTGAATTAATTCTGTGTTTTCCTGTTTACTGTAAAAAAGTTGGGATTTTTTGGTATAGTTTTCAATTTTGTTTTATGCTTACACACATTTCATGTTAATGTTGTACTCTTATTTGATTTTGATTGGCTGTGTATAATCATGGAGATTTTATCTAGATTCTTTTACTATATTTTATATGTTATTCTGTTACATTGAAGTTAGATGTACCTCAAATCATTATAGTTACATTGGTAATATGGTGAGATTGCTATCATATCACTGTGTCATTTCCATTATGTTCATCTAATTTCCAATGGAGATGTCTGGTCAGAAGTGGTTTGTTTGGTTCAGTTGCTGGGCCCTCCTTGGATATTGGTGCTTCATGTGAAGTGGAATAACTTAGGGTAGGTCCCTTTAGCTGGATTTGATCAGGGCAATAAAGAGAGATGTAATGCTTGTGTTATTGCTCCTCTCTCTCAAGGTAAAATTGTGTGGTCTGAGATGGTATCATGTTTGTTTTGGAGAAATACCACAGACCAATAACCTTGAAAGGTATTGGGAATAAAGAGGTCTGCTTTTTTCAAAATTCTGTGTAGGTGTCATAGTATGGCGCCATTTGCTGGTTAGGAAGTCATCTGATTTGATTTTAGTGATGGTGTTCACTGTGTTTTTTTAGTCTTTGAAACCAGTGACTCCACAGGGACTTGGTTTTGGTAAATTTGTCACCAGTCTCTACTTCTGTGTACCAGAGTAGTATGTGATATCTGATAGCCAGGGGTTTGAAACTATTTTTTTAAGAATTCTGTACTGACTGGATTTCCGGATTATGAGGTCCTAGGCTATAGGAACTTTAGTATTTGCTGCTATTTACAATAAGTGACACATAAGATTGGTAAAGACACCAATATTGGAGATGGAGAGGCAAGGCTGAAGAGGAAGAGGAGGCCTTTATTTGAAGATAACAAATCCTTTGTTGTTATGTTCAAAAGTCTTATCTAGTAAGTTTCCCATAGGAAGGTATTGGGAATAGAGACATGTTTTTTTTTCAAAATTCCATGTAGGTGTCGTGGTATGGCACCATTTGCTTGTTAGGAAGTCATATGAGTTTATTTTACATGATGGTGTTCATTATGTTATTTTAGTCTTTGAAGCCAGTGCTTCCATAGGGACTTGTTTTTTTATTAAATTTGCCACCAGTCTCTACTTATTTGTCCCAGAGTAGTATGTGATATCTGATAGCCAGGGGTTTGAAACTATTTTTTTAAGAATTCTGTACTGACTGGATTTCCGGATTATGAGGTCCTAGGCTATAGGAACTTTAGTATTTGCTGCTATTTACAATAAGTGACACATAAGATTGGTAAAGACACCAATATTGGAGATGGAGAGGCAAGGCTGAAGAGGAAGAGGAGGCCTTTATTTGAAGATAACAAATCCTTTGTTGTTATGTTCAAAAGTCTTATCTAGTAAGTTTCCCATAGGAAGGTATTGGGAATAGAGACATGTTTTTTTTTCAAAATTCCATGTAGGTGTCGTGGTATGGCACCATTTGCTTGTTAGGAAGTCATATGAGTTTATTTTACATGATGGTGTTCATTATGTTATTTTAGTCTTTGAAGCCAGTGCTTCCATAGGGACTTGTTTTTTTATTAAATTTGCCACCAGTCTCTACTTATTTGTCCCAGAGTAGTATGTGATATCTCATAGGCAGGGATTTGAAACTATTTTTTTAAGAATTCTGGACTGACTGGTTTCCTGGATGATGAGGTCTTAGGCTATGGGAACTTTACTGTCTGCTGATTTTTATAATAAGTAACGCAAAGAATTGGTAAAGACACCAAAATTGGAAATGGAGAGGAAAGGCTGAAGGGGAGGAGGAGGCCTTTATTTGAAGATAACAATTCATGTGTTGTTATGTTCAAAAGTCTTATCTAGTAAGTTTCCCATAGCTCGCTATCTTTTTTTCCAAATTCTTCATGTACCCACTATCTGACAAATATAATAGAAGTAGCATTATTTACTCACCTAATATTCCAAGAGCTGTTATACAAATGGTTGGAGACTCATATGTATATTGGGCTTAAAGCCAATGCCTGTAGTGGTGCCATAGGTTTAGATAAAGAACCAGGACTGAAGCAGATTTTGAGAGCTTTTGTGTGATGATAAATTGTGTAGACTTAGGATATCCAGACCTTGTGCGTTTTCCAATGCGTAGCTATCATGTGTTGTACTATAGAATCAATACATTTTGTAAAAAAAAGTGCTTGTAAAGGGGTATACACTTCTGGGTGAATTAATTCTGTGTTTTCCTGTTTACTGTAAAAAAGTTGGGATTTTTTGGTATAGTTTTCAATTTTGTTTTATGCTTGCACACATTTCATGTTAATGTTGTACTCTCATTTGATTTTGATTGGCTGTGTATAATCATGGAGATTTTATCTAGATTCTTTTACTATATTTTATATGTTATTCTGTTACATTGAAGTTAGATGTACCTCAAATCATTATAGTTACATTGGTAATATGGTGAGATTGCTATCATATCACTGTGTCATTTCCATTATGTTCATCTAATTTCCAATGGAGATGTCTGGTCAGAAGTGGTTTGTTTGGTTCAGTTGCTGGGCCCTCCTTGGATATTGGTGCTTCATGTGAAGTGGAATAACTTAGGGTAGGTCCCTTTAGCTGGATATGGTCAGGGCAATAAAGAGAGATGTAATGCTTATGTTATTGCTCCTCTCTCTCAAGGTAAAATTGTGTGGTCTGAGATGGTATCATGTTTGTTTTGGAGAAATACCACAGACCAATAACCTTAAAAGGTATTGGGAATAAAGAGGTCTGCTTTTTTCAAAATTCTGTGTAGGTGTCATAGTATGGCGCCATTTGCTGGTTAGGAAGTCATCTGATTTGATTTTAGTGATGATGTTCACTGTGTTTTTTTAGTCTTTGAAACCAGTGACTCCACAGGGACTTGATTTTGGTAAATTTGTCACCAGTCTCTACTTCTGTGTACCAGAGTAGTATGTGATATCTGATAGCCAGGGGTTTGAAACTATTTATTTAAGAATTCTGTACTGACTGGATTTCCGTATTATGAGGTCCTAGGCTATAGGAACTTTAGTATTTGCTGCTATTTACAATAAGTGACACATAAGATTGGTAAAGACACCAATTTTGGAGATGTAGAGGCAAGGCTGAAGGGGAGGAGGTGGCCTTTATTTGAAGATAACAATTCTTGTGTTATTATGTTCAAAAGTCTTATCTAGTAAGTTTCTCATAGGAAGGTATTGGGAATAGAGACATATTTTTTTTTCAAAATTCCATGTAGGTGTCGTGGTATGGCACCATTTGCTTGTTAGGAAGTCATATGAGTTTATTTTACATGATGGTGTTCATTATGTTATTTTAGTCTTTGAAGCCAGTGACTCCATAGGGACTTGTGTTTTGATTACATTTTCCACCAGTCTCTACTTATTTGTCCCAGAGTAGTATGTGATATCTCATAGGCAGGGATTTGAAACTATTTTTTTAAGAATTCTGGACTGACTGGTTTCCTGGATGATAAGGTCTTAGGCTATGGGAACTTTACTGTCTGCTGATTTTTATAATAAGTAACGCAAAGAATTGGTAAAGACACCAATTTTGGAGATGGAGAGGAAAGGCTGAAGGGGAGGAGGAGGCCTTTATTTGAAGATAACAATTCTTGTGTTGTTATGTTCAAAAGTCTTATCTAGTAAGTTTCCCATAGCTCGCTATCTTTTTTTCCAAATTCTTCATGTACCCACTATCTGACAAATATAATTGACGTAGCATTATTTACTCACCTAATATACCAAGAGCAGTTTTACAAATGGTTGGAGACTCATATGTATATTGGGCTTAAAGCCAATGCCTGTAGTGGTGCCATAGGTTTAGATAAAGAACCAGGACTGAAGCAGATTTTGAGAGCTTTTGTGTGATGATAAATTGTGTAGACTTAGGATATCCAGACCTTGTACGTTTTCCAATGCGTAGCTATCATGTGTTGTACTATAGAATCAATACATTTTGTAAAAAAAAGTGCTTGTAAAGGGGTATACACTTCTGGGTGAATTAATTCTGTGTTTTCCTGTTTATTGTAAAAAAGTTGGAAATTTTTTGGTATAGTTTTCAATTTTGTTTTATACTTGCACACATTTCATGTTAATGTTGTACTGTCATTTGATTTTGATTGGCTGTGTATAATCATGGAGATTTTATCTAGATTCTTTTGCTATATTTTATATGTTATTCTGTTACATTGAAGTTAGATGTACCTCAAATCATAGTAGTTACATTGGTAATATGGTGAGATTGCTATCATATCACTGTGTCATTTCCATTATGTTCATCTAATTTCCAATGGAGATGTCTGGTCAGAAGTGGTTTGTTTGGTTCAGTTGCTGGGCCCTCCTTAGATATTGGTGCTTCATGTGAAGTGGAATAACTTAGGGTAGGTCCCTTTTGCTGGATTTGGTCAGGGCAATAAAGAGAGATGTAATGCTTATGTTATTGCTCCTCTCTCTCAAGGTAAAATTGTGTGGTCTGAGATGGTATCAGGTTTGTTTTGGAGAAATACCACAGACCAATAACCTTGAAAGGTATTGGGAATAAAGAGGTCTGCTTTTTTCAAAATTCTGTGTAGGTGTCATAGTATGGCGCCATTTGCTGGTTAGGAAGTCATCTGATTTGATTTTAGTGATGGTGTTCACTGTGTTTTTTTAGTCTTTGAAACCAGTGACTCCACAGGGACTTGTTTTTGGTAAATTTGTCACCAGTCTCTACTTCTGTGTACCAGAGTAGTATGTGATATCTGATAGCCAGGGGTTTGAAACTATTTTTTTAAGAATTCTGTACTGACTGGATTTCCGGATTATGAGGTCCTAGGCTATAGGAACTTTAGTATTTGCTGCTATTTACAATACGTGACACATAAGATTGGTAAAGACACCCATTTTGGAGATAGAGAGGCAAGGCTGAAGGGGAGGAGGAGGCCTTTATTTGAAGATAACAATTCTTGTGTTGTTATGTTCAAAAGTCTTATCTAGTAAGTTTCCCATAGGAAGGTATTGGGAATAGAGACATATTTGTTTTTCAAAATTCCATGTAGGTGTCGTGGTATGGCACCATTTGCTTGTTAGGAAGTCATATGAGTTTATTTTACATGATGGTGTTCATTATGTTATTTTAGTCTTTGAAGCCAGTGACTCCATAGGGGCTTGTTTTTTGATTACATTTGCCACCAGTCTCTACTTATTTGTCCCAGAGTAGTATGTGATATCTCATAGGCAGGGATTTGAAACTATTTTTTTAAGAATTCTGGACTGACTGGTTTCCTGGATGATGAGGTCTTAGGCTATGGGAACTTTACTGTCTGCTGATTTTTATAATAAGTAACGCAAAGAATTGGTAAAGACACCAATTTTGGAGATGGAGAGGAAAGGCTGAAGGGGAGGAGGAGGCCTTTATTTGAAGATAACAATTCTTGTGTTGTTATGTTCAAAAGTCTTATCTAGTAAGTTTCCCATAGCTCGCTATCTTTTTTTCCAAATTCTTCATGTACCCACTATCTGACAAATATAATTGAAGTAGCATTATTTACTCACCTAATATACCAAGAGCTGTTTTACAAATGGTTGGAGACTCATATGTATATTGGGCTTAAAGCCAATGCCTGTAGTGGTGCCATAGGTTTAGATAAAGAACCAGGACTGAAGCAGATTTTGAGAGCTTTTGTGTGATGATAAATTGTGTAGACTTAGGATATCCAGACCTTGTACGTTTTCCAATGCGTAGCTATCATGTGTTGTACTATAGAATCAATACATTTTGTAAAAAAAAGTGCTTGTAAAGGGGTATACACTTCTGGGTGAATTAATTCTGTGTTTTCCTGTTTATTGTAAAAAAGTTGGACATTTTTTGGTATAGTTTTCAATTTTGTTTTATACTTGCACACATTTCATGTTAATGTTGTACTCTCATTTGATTTTGATTTGCTGTGTATAATCATGGAGATTTTATCTAGATTATTTTACTATATTTTATATGTTATTCTGTTACATTGAAGTTAGATGTACCTCAAATCATTATAGTTAAATTGGTAATATGGTGAGATTGCTATCATATCACTGTGTCATTTCCATTATGTTCATCTAATTTCCAATGGAGATGTCTGGTCAGAAGTGGTTTGTTTGGTTCAGTTGCTGGTCCCTCCTTGGATATTGGTGCTTCATGTGAAGTGGAATAACTTAGGGTAGGTCCCTTTTGCTGGATTTGGTCAGGACAATAAAGAGAGATGTAATGCTTATGTTATTGCTCCTCTCTCTCAAGGTAAAATTGTGTGGTCTGAGATGGTATCATGTTTGTTTTGGAGAAATACCACAGACCAATAACCTTAAAAGGTATTGGGAATAAAGAGGTCTGCTTTTTTCAAAATTCTGTGTAGGTGTCATAGTATGGCGCCATTTGCTGGTAAGGCCCTGTTCACACTAAGTTTTTTGACACGTTTTTTGACGCGGAAAACGCGTCGGAAAACGCGCCAAAAACGACCCAAAATGACTCCCATTGATTTCAATGGGAGACGGAGGCGTTTTTTTACCGCGAGTAAAAAAAACGCCTCGCGGCAAAAAGAAGGGACATGACCCTTCTTGATGCGGTTTCCGCGTCCAGAACCGCATTGAAAGCAATGGGGACACGTCAAAAAACACCTCGAACTAGTGAGGTGTTTTCTGACGAGTATATTGCCGAGTGTTTTGCAGGAGTCGTCTCCTGCTGCTAGTCCAGCCCAGCAAGGGGCTGTCATTTCCTGTCTGCTCGTGGAGCCTGAAAAACATTGTGGACAGAACTCAGGGATACAGAAAACCGAAGTCCTGCATCCAAATCGAATACAAGTAAGTGCAATTGCTCCTATGTTCCATACATGCTATACATGTATGGAGCTGTGCATTTTTTTTTTTAGATTTTTTTTTTTATTTTCTTTTTAGATTTTTTTTTTAGATTTTTTTTTTAGATTTTTTAATTTTTAATATTTTAATTTTGTTATGCAGTTGTTCATGTATGTCATCTCTTTTTTTTTTTTTTAACATTTCAGGAACAGAAATGACGACAGCAGAGGTGTAACACCGAATGGACATTGATGTTGGGAAATTGATTCAAGAAGTAAGTATACTTTTTTTTTTTAATGTGGGCCTGTTCACATCAGCGTGTTTTCCGCTGAGGGGTTCCGTCGGTGCTTTCAGTCAGGGGAACCCCTCAACGGAAAGGCAAGTGTGAAGTGGTGACAGATCCGTTGCTAATGGTTTCTGTTTGTCCCCGTTGTGCAAAGGGTTCTGTCGTTTCGACTGAACCAATACCGCAGTGTAGGGAATCCCATTAGCAACGGATCCATCAGCATTGAAGTCAATGATGATGCAAACAGAAAACAATGTTTTTTTTAATGTGGGCCTGTTCACATCAGCGTGGTTTCTGCTGAGGGGTTCCGTCGGTGCTTTCAGTCAGGGGAACCCCTCAACGGAAAGGCAAGTGTGAAGTAAGTTCCGTTTGCATCACCATTCATTTCAATGGTGACAGATCCGTTGACAGAAGGATGTCAGGCTGGGTTCACACGACCATGTTACGTCCGTAATGTACGGAACGTATTTCAGCCGGAAGACCCGGACCGAAGACAGTGCAGGACAACTGTCCCGTACTGTAATCATGATTACAGTACGGGACAGTAGTTCCACGCAGAGGCAGAGACTCCTAGCGTCGTACATCACTATGATGCTAGGAGCCCGGCTCCCTGCACTGTCTTCGGTCCGGGTCTTCCGGCCGAAATACGTTCCGTACATTATGTACATAACATGGATGTGTGAACCCAGCCTCATGCGTGTGAAAACCTCGGCAAAAACAGCTTGAAAAACCGCCTGGAAAACCGCCTCAAAAACCACGTCAAAAACCACGTCAAAAACCACGTCAAAAACCACATCAAACATGAAAACCTCCAGGGTCAGTTTTTACAGGAGGAATTTTCCTCCTGCAAAAAACTCTGTGTGAACAGGGCCTTAGGAAGTCATCTGATTTTATTTTAGTGATGGTGTTCACTGTTTTTTTTTTAGTCTTTGAAACTAGTGACTCCACAGGGACTTGGTTTTGGTAAATTTGTCACCAGTCTCTACTTCTCTGTACCAGAGTAGTATGTGATATCTGATAGCCAGGGGTTTGAAACTATTTTTTTAAGAATTCTGTACTGACTGGATTTCCGGATTATGAGGTCCTAGGCTATAGGAACTTTAGTATTTGCTGCTATTTACAATAAGTGACACATAAGATTGGTAAAGACACCAATTTTGGAGATGGAGAGGCAAGGCTGAAGGGGAGGAGGAGGCCTTTATTTGAAGATAACAATTCTTGTGTTGTTATGTTCAAAAGTCTTATCTAGTAAGTTTCCCATAGGAAGGTATTGGGAATAGAGACATATTTTTTTTTCAAAATTCCATGTAGGTGTCGTGGTATGGCACCATTTGCTTGTTAGGAAGTCATATGAGTTTATTTTACATGATGGTGTTCATTATGTTATTTTAGTCTTTGAAGCCAGTGACTCCATAGGGACTTGTGTTTTGATTAAATTTGCCACCAGTCTCTACTTATTTGTCCCAGAGTAGTATGTGATATCTCATAGGCAGGGATTTGAAACTATTTTTTTAAGAATTCTGGACTGACTGGTTTCCTGGATGATGAGGTCTTAGGCTATGGGAACTTTACTGTCTGCTGATTTTTATAATAAGTAACGCAAAGAATTGGTAAAGACACCAATTTTGGAGATGGAGAGGAAAGGCTGAAGGGGAGGAGGAGGCCTTTATTTGAAGATAACAATTCTTGTGTTGTTATGTTCAAAAGTCTTATCTATGAAGTTTCCCATAGCTCGCTATCTTTTTTTCCAAATTCTTCATGTACCCACTATCTGACAAATATAATAGAAGTAGCATTATTTACTCACCTAATATTCCAAGAGCTGTTTTACAAATGGTTGGAGACTCATATGTATATTGGGCTTAAAGCCAATGCCTGTAGTGGTGCCATAGGTTTAGATAAAGAACCAGGACTGAAGCAGAATTTGAGAGCTTTTGTGTGATGATAAATTGTGTAGACTTAGGATATCCAGACCTTGTACGTTTTCCAATGCGTAGCTATCATGTTTTGTACTATAGAATCAATACATTTTAGAAAAAAAAAGTGCTTGTAAAGGGGTATACACTTCTGGGTGAATTAATTCTGTGTTTTCCTGTTTATTGTAAAAAAGTTGGGATTTTTTGGTATAGTTTTCAATTTTGTTTTATAATTGCACACATTTCATGTTAATGTTGTACTCTCATTTGATTTTGATTGGCTGTGTATAATCATGGAGATTTTATCTAGATTCTTTTACTATATTTTATATGTTATTCTGTTACATTGAAGTTAGATATACCTCAAATCATTATAGTTACATTGGTAATATGGTGAGATTGCTATCATATCACTGTGTCATTTCCATTATATTCATCTAATTTCCAATGGAGATGTCTGGTCAGAAGTGGTTTGTTTGGTTCAGTTGCTGGGCCCTCCTTGGATATTGGTGCTTCATGTGAAGTGGAATAACTTAGGGTAGGTCCCTTTAGCTGGATTTGGTCAGGGCAGTAAAGAGAGTTGTAATGCTTATGTTATTGCTCCTCTCTCTCAAGGTAAAATTGTGTGGTCTGAGATGGTATCATGTTTGTTTTGGAGAAATGCTACAGTCCAATAACCTTGAAAGGTATTGGGAATAAAGAGGTCTGCTTTTTTCAAAATTCTGTGTAGGTGTCATAGTATGGCGCCATTTGCTGGTTAGGAAGTCATCTGATTTGATTTTAGTGATGGTGTTCACTGTGTTTTTTTAGTCTTTGAAACCAGTGACTGCACAGGGACTTGGTTTTGGTAAATTTGTCACCAGTCTCTACTTCTGTGTACCAGAGTAGTATGTGATATCTGATAGCCAGGGGTTTGCAACTATTTTTTTTAAGAATTCTGTACTGACTAGATTTCCGGATTATGAAATCCTAGGCTATAGGAACTTTAGTATTTGCTGCTATTTACAATAAGTGACACATAAGATTGGTAAAGACACCAATTTTGGAGATGGAGAGGCAAGGCTGAAGGGGAGGAGGAGGCCTTTATTTGAAGATAACAATTCTTGTGTTGTTATGTTCAAAAGTCTTATCTAGTAAGTTTCCCATAGGAAGGTATTGGGAATAGAGACATATTTTTTTTTCAAAATTCCATGTAGGTGTTGTGGTATGGCACCATTTGCTTGTTAGGAAGTCATATGAGTTTATTTTACATGATGGTGTTCATTATGTTATTTTAGTCTTTGAAGCCAGTGACTCCATAGGGACTTGTTTTTTGATTAAATTTGCCACCAGTCTCTACTTATTTGTCCCAGAGTAGTATGTGATATCTCATAGGCAGGGATTTGAAACGATTTTTTTAAGAATTCTGCACTGACTGGTTTCCTGGATGATGAGGTCTTAGGCTATGGGAACTCTACTGTCTGCTGATTTTTATAATAAGTAACGCAAAGAATTGGTAAAGACACCAATTTTGGAGATGGAGAGGAAAGGCTGAAGGGGAGGAGGAGGCCTTTATTTGAAGATAACAATTCTTGTGTTGTTATGTTCAAAAGTCTTATCTAGTAAGTTTCCCATAGCTCGCTATCTTTTTTTCCAAATTCTTCATGTACCCACTATCTGACAAATATAATAGAAGTAGCATTATTTACTCACCTAATATTCCAAGAGCTGTTTTACAAATGGTTGGAGACTCATATGTATATTGGGCTTAAAGCCAATGCCTGTAGTGGTGCCATAGGTATAGATAAAGAACCAGGACTGAAGCAGATTTTGAGAGCTTTTGTATGATGATAAATTGTGTAGACTTAGGATATCCAGACCTTGTACGTTTTCCAATGCGTAGCTATCATGTGTTGTACTATAGAATCAATACATTTTGTAAAAAAAAAGTGCTTGTAAAGGGGTATACACTTCTGGGTGAATTAATTCTGTGTTTTCCTGTTTACGGTAAAAAAGTTGGGATTTTTTGGTATAGTTTTCAATTTTGTTTTATACTTGCACACATTTCATGTTAAAGGGTTCCTGTCATCAACATCTTACCTGTCAAACTCGCCTGACCCCTCAATAGCCGCAGCTGTCCAGAGTTCATTCCTGTTCTCTTCTTTCCTGAAGTCCTCCTCTGTCGGTAAATGTAGTCGTTTAAACTCTTCTCGCCTTTTATGGTAATTCATTTTCCCTGTGGGATGCAGCTTCTTAACCACGCCCTCCGCCGGCACCTGTCCGGCCCTGACTGGCTAAGGAGCTGTCAATCAAAAAGAAGGAGGTGGAGTCCACTCTGAGACTCTGGAGGAATGAAAATCTGACTCTTTTCAGATGAAGATTTGACTCTTTCTGCTCATTGGCATACGGTGTGGGACCACTGAAAAACGGAATACTAAAGGTACAGAACTTACTTAGAACATATTTATAGCTTAGATGACAATGATTTTTCACCCACTTTCACCAGGTATTGCTGGCTTTATAGCTAAAATGCTGGTGACAGGTTCCCTTTAATGTTTTACTCTCATTTGATTTTGATTGGCTGTGTATAATCATGGAGATTTTATCTAGATTCTTTTACTATATTTTATATGTTATTCTGTTACATTGAAGTTAGATGTACCTCAAATCATTATAGTTACATTGGTAATATGGTGAGATTGCTATCATATCACTGTGTCATTTCCATTATGTTCATCTAATTTCCAATGGAGATGTCTGGTCAGAAGTGGTTTGTTTGGTTCAGTTGCTGGGCCCTCCTTGGATATTGGTGCTTCATGTGAAGTGGAATAACTTAGGGTAGGTCCCTTTAGCTGGATTTGGTCAGGGCAATAAAGAGAGATGTAATGCTTATGTTATTGCTCCTCTCTCTCAAGGTAAAATTGTGTGGTCTGAGATGGTATCATGTTTGTTTTGGAGAAATACCACAGACCAATAACCTTGAAAGGTATTGGGAATAAAGAGGTCTGCTTTTTTCAAAATTCTGTGTAGGTGTCATAGTATGGCGCCATTTGCTGGTTAGGAAGTCATCTGATTTGATTTTAGTGATGGTGTTCACTGTGTTTTTTTAGTCTTTGAAACCAGTGACTCCACAGGGACTTGGTTTTGGTAAATTTGTCACCAGTCTCTACTTCTGTGTACCAGAGTAGTATGTGATATCTGATAGCCAGGGGTTTGAAACTATTTTTTTAAGAATTCTGTACTGACTGGATTTCCGGATTATGAGGTCCTAGGCTATAGGAACTTTAGTATTTGCTGCTATTTACAATAAGTGACACATAAGATTGGTAAAGACACCAATTTTGGAGATGGAGAGGCAAGGCTGAAGGGGAGGAGGAGGCCTTTATTTGAAGATAACAATTCTTGTGTTGTTATGTTCAAAAGTCTTATCTAGTAAGTTTCCCATAGGAAGGTATTGGGAATAGAGACATATTTTTTTTTCAAAATTCCATATAGGTGTCGTGGTATGGCACCATTTGCTTGTTAGGAAGTCATATGAGTTTATTTTACATGATGGTGTTCATTATGTTATTTTAGTCTTTGAAGCCAGTGACTCCATAGGGACTTGTTTTTTGATTAAATTTGCCACCAGTCTCTACTTATTTGTCCCAGAGTAGTATGTGATATCTCATAGGCAGGGATTTGAAACTATTTTTTTAAGAATTCTGGACTGACTGGTTTCCTGGATGATGAGGTCTTAGGCTATGGGAACTTTACTGTCTGCTGATTTTTATAATAAGTAACGCAAAGAATTGGTAAAGACACCAATTTTGGAGATGGAGAGGAAAGGCTGAAGGGGAGGAGGAGGCCTTTATTTGAAGATAACAATTCTTGTGTTGTTATGTTCAAAAGTCTTATCTATGAAGTTTCCCATAGCTCGCTATCTTTTTTTCCAAATTCTTCATGTACCCACTATCTGACAAATATAATAGAAGTAGCATTATTTACTCACCTAATATTCCAAGAGCTGTTTTACAAATGGTTGGAGACTCATATGTATATTGGGCTTAAAGCCAATGCCTGTAGTGGTGCCATAGGTTTAGATAAAGAACCAGGACTGAAGCAGAATTTGAGAGCTTTTCTGTGATGATAAATTGTGTAGACTTAGGATATCCAGACCTTGTACGTTTTCCAATGCGTAGCTATCATGTTTTGTACTATAGAATCAATACATTTTAGAAAAAAAAAGTGCTTGTAAAGGGGTATACACTTCTGGGTGAATTAATTCTGTGTTTTCCTGTTTATTGTAAAAAAGTTGGGATTTTTTGGTATAGTTTTCAATTTTGTTTTATAATTGCACACATTTCATGTTAATGTTGTACTCTCATTTGATTTTGATTGGCTGTGTATAATCATGGAGATTTTATCTAGATTCTTTTACTATATTTTATATGTTATTCTGTTACATTGAAGTTAGATGTACCTCAAATCATTATAGTTACATTGGTAATATGGTGAGATTGCTATCATATCACTGTGTCATTTCCATTATATTCATCTAATTTCCAATGGAGATGTCTGGTCAGAAGTGGTTTGTTTGGTTCAGTTGCTGGGCCCTCCTTGGATATTGGTGCTTCATGTGAAGTGGAATAACTTTGGGTAGGTCCCTTTAGCTGGATTTGATGAGGGAAATAAAGAGAGATGTAATGCTTATGTTATTGCTCCTCTCTCTCAAGGTAAAATTGTGTGGTCTGAGATGGTATCAGGTTTGTTTTGGAGAAATACCACAGACCAATAACCTTGAAAGGTATTGGGAATAAAGAGGTCTGCTTTTTTCAAAATTCTGTGTAGGTGTCATAGTATGGCGCCATTTGCTGGTTAGGAAGTCATCTGATTTGATTTTAGTGATGGTGTTCACTGTGTTTTTTAGTCTTTGAAACCAGTGACTCCACAGGGACTTGGTTTTGGTAAATTTGTCACCAGTCTCTACTTCTGTGTACCAGAGTAGTATGTGATATCTGATAGCCAGGGGTTTGAAACTATTTTTTTAAGAATTCTGTACTGACTGGATTTCCGGATTATGAGGTCCTAGGCTATAGGAACTTTAGTATTTGCTGCTATTTACAATAAGTGACACATAAGATTGGTAAAGACACCAATTTTGGAGATGGAGAGGCAAGGCTGAAGGGGAGGAGGAGGCCTTTATTTGAACATAACAATTATTGTGTTGTTATGTTCAAAAGTCTTATCTAGTAAGTTTTCCTTAGGAAGGTATTGGGAATAGAGACATATTTTTTTTTCAAAATTCCATGTAGGTGTCGTGGTATGGCACCATTTGCATGTTAGGAAGTCATATGAATTTATTTTACATGATGGTGTTCATTATGTTATTTTAGTCTTTGAAGCCAGTGACTCCATAGGGACTTGTTTTTTGATTAAATTTGCCACCAGTCTCTACTTATTTGTCCCAGAGTAGTATGTGATATCTCATAGGCAGGGATTTGAAACTATTTTTTTAAGAATTCTGGACTGACTGGTTTCCTGGATGATGAGGTCTTAGGCTATGGGAACTTTACTGTCTGCTGATTTTTATAATAAGTAACGCAAAGAATTGGTAAAGACACCAATTTTGGAGATGGAGAGGAAAGGCTGAAGGGGAGGAGGAGGCCTTTATTTGAAGATAACAATTCTTGTGTTGTTATGTTCAAAAGTCTTATCTAGTAAGTTTCCCATAGCTCGCTATCTTTTTTTCCAAATTCTTCATGTACCCACTATCTGACAAATATAATAGAAGTAGCATTATTTACTCACCTAATATTCCAAGAGCTGTTTTACAAATGGTTGGAGACTCATATGTATATTGGGCTTAAAGCCAATGCCTGTAGTGGTGCCATAGGTTTAGATAAAGAACCAGGACTGAAGCACATTTTGAGAGCTTTTGTGTGATGATAAATTGTGAAGACTTAGGATATCCAGACCTTGTACGTTTTCCAATGCGTAGCTATCATGTGTTGTACTATAGAATCAATACATTTTGTAAAAAAAAAAGTGCTTGTAAAGGGGTATACACTTCTGGGTGAATTAATTCTGTGTTTTCCTGTTTACTGTAAAAAAGTTGGGATTTTTTGGTATAGTTTTCAATTTTGTTTTATACTTGCACACATTTCATGTTAATGTTGTACTCTCATTTGATTTTGATTGGCTGTGTATAATCATGGAGATTTTATCTAGATTCTTTTACTATATTTTATATGTTATTCTGTTACATTGAAGTTAGATGTACCTCAAATCATTATAGTTACATTGGTAATATGGTGAGATTTCTATCATATTACTGTGTCATTTCCATTATGTTCATCTAATTTCCAATGGAGATGTCTGGTCAGAAGTGGTTGTTTGGTTCAGTTGCTGGGCCCTCCTTGGATATTGGTGCTTCATGTGAAGTGGAATAACTTAGGGTAGGTCCCTTTAGCTGGATTTGGTCAGGGCAGTAAAGAGAGATGTAATGCTTATGTTATTGCTCCTCTCTCTCAAGGTAAAATTGTGTGGTCTGAGATGGTATCATGTTTGTTTTGGAGAAATGCCACAGACCAATAACCTTGAAAGGTATAGGGAATAAAGAGGTCTGCTTTTTTCAAAATTCTGTGTAGGTGTCATAGTATGGCGCCATTTGCTGGTTAGGAAGTCATCTGATTTGATTTTAGTGATGGTGTTCACTGTGTTTTTTTAGTCTTTGAAACCAGTGACTCCACAGGGACTTGATTTTGGTAAATTTGTCACCAGTCTCTACTTCTATGTACCAGAGTAGTATGTGATATCTGATAGCCAGGGGTTTGAAACTATTTTTTTAAGAATTCTGTACTGACTGGATTTCAGGATTATGAGGTCCTAGGCTATAGGAACTTTAGTATTTGCTGCTATTTACAATAAGTGACACATAAGATTGGTAAAGACACCAATTTTGGAGATGGAGAGGCAAGGCTGAAGGGGAAGAGGAGGCCTTTATTTGAAGATAACAATTCTTGTGTTGTTATGTTCAAAAGTCTTATCTAGTAAGTTTTCCATAGGAAGGTATTGGGAATAGAGACATATTTATTTTTCAAAATTCCATGTAGGTGTGGTGGTATGGCACCATTTGCTTGTTAGGAAGTCATATGAGTTTATTTTACATGATGGTGTTCATTATGTTATTTTAGTCTTTGAAGCCAGTGACTCCATAGGGACTTGTTTTTTGATTAAATTTGCCACCAGTCTCTACTTATTTGTCCCAGAGTAGTATGTGATATCTCATAGGCAGGGATTTGAAACTATTTTTTTAAGAATTCTGGACTGACTGGTTTCCTGGATGATGAGGTCTTAGGCTATGGGAACTTTACTGTCTGCTGATTTTTATAAGTAATGCAAAGAATTGGTAAAGACACCAATTTTGGAGATGGAGAGGAAAGGCTGAAGGGGAGGAGGAGGCCTTTATTTGAAGATAACAATTCTTGTGTTGTTATGTTCAAAAGTCTTATCTAGTAAGTTTCCCATAGCTCGCTATCTTTTTTTCCAAATTCTTCATGTACCCACTATCTGAAAAATATAATAGAAGTAGCATTATTTACTCACCTAATATTCCAAGAGCTGTTTCACAAATGGTTTGAGACTCATATGTATATTGGGCTTAAAGCCAATGCCTGTAGTGGTGCCATAGGTTTAGATAAAGAACCAGGACTGAAGCAGATTTTGAGAGCTTTTGTGTGATGATAAATTGTGTAGACTTAGGATATCCAGACCTTGTACGTTTTCCAATGTGTAGCTATCATGTGTTGTACTATAGAATCAATACATTTTGTAAAAAAAAGGGCTTGTAAAGGGGTATACACTTCTGGGTGAATTAATTCTGTGTTTTCCTGTTTACTGTAAAAAAGTTGGGATTTTTTGGTATAGTTTTCAATTTTGTTTTATACTTGCACACATTTCATGTTAATGTTGTACTCTCATTTGATTTTGATTGGCTGTGTATAATCATGGAGATTTTATCTAGATTATTTTACTATATTTTATATGTTATTCTGTTACATTGAAGTTAGATGTACCTCAAATCATTCTAGTTACATTGGTAATATGGTGAGATTGCTATCATATCACTGTGTCATTTCCATTATGTTCATCTAATTTCCAATGGAGATGTCTGGTCAGATGTGGTTTGTTTGGTTCAGTTGTTGGGCCCTCCTTGGATATTGGTGCTTCATGTGAAGTGGAATAACTTAGGGTAGGTCCCTTTAGCTGGATTTGGTCAGGGCAATAAAGAGAGATGTAATGCTTATGTTATTGCTCCTCTCTCTCAAGGTAAAATTGTGTGGTCTGAGATGGTATCATGTTTGTTTTGGAGAAATACCACAGACCAATAACCTTGAAAGGTATTGGGAATAAAGAGGTCTGCTTTTTTCAAAATTCTGTGTAGGTGTCATAGTATGGCGCCATTTGCTGGTTAGGAAGTCATCTGATTTGATTTTAGTGATGGTGTTCACTGTGTTTTTTTAGTCTTTGAAACCAGTGACTCCACAGGGACTTGGTTTTGGTAAATTTGTCAACAGTCTCTACTTCTGTGTACCAGAGTAGTATGTGATATCTGATAGCCAGGGGTTTGTTTGTTTCAAATCTGTTTTTATTGTTATATAAATTTGAACAAGCGAATATAACAAATTGTTATAACATTGGCTACGCAGAGCCCTTGCTAATCATCCATAAGGATAAGCAGGTAATACAAAATAATACAATATAACATAACACAAGGGAAAAACAAAAAATATAGAAATGCGAAGGGGGAGAGGGGAAAGTAAGGGAGGGTTGGTAGTTTGGGTGTGTCAGTAGGCAATTCTGTTGGAGTATATGAATTGTTGGTAAAAGCATTATAAGGTATTGTGATCTGTATTTTGTACCTTGTTATGACTCTTCTTCTGCACTAGGTAGCTAGGTCTTGGTCGATTCTGTATTTCTACCTTTTGGGATACCATCATAGTCTAGTGATGTCAGGGAAATCTAGCAATGGGGACCAGGTAGCTAAATATTTGCCCCTTGTCTTTAATTCCCAGTGTGCCATTTCTTCGAATCACTGGATTTCAAATACTTTATCTAACCATTGTGTAAAAGTAGGGGGAACTGTGTCTTTCCACAATATTGGAATCAGTAGTTTTGCTGCAGCTATCATGTGCGTTGGTAGATTATTTTTTTTTTGGTATAAAGCCACTTATAGGTTTCCATAGTAGTACCAATTCTGGAGTCAATGTGATATTGAGAGAGCATATAGTATTTATGGCTTTCCCTACATGAATCCAATATGGCTGAATAAGGGGGCAATGCCACCAGATATGTGATAATGATCCGATGTCCCTTTTACACCTCCAACATTGATCTGAAACTGAGTTATTTATAGCATGAAGTATTATCGGTGTTTTATACCACCTTGTTGTAAGTTTAACCCCTTCGCGTTTAGGTCAGTAATAGTACGTCCTGCTAAGTAGAACGTTCGCGCTCAGGTCAGTACTATTACTGACCTGAGTAAACACGGCGCCATTTAATCCCGGCGCGTGCTTGAGCTGTGATAACTGCTGTTTCTGACAGCAGGCTATCACAGCTTAGTGTGCAGGGACCGATCGCGGTGGTCCCCGCCGATTAACCCCTTAGAAGCCGCGTTCAATAGCGATCGCGGCTTCTTAGGGGTTAAGCTGCCATCGCCGGCTACACGATAGCGGGCCGTGATGGCTACTATGGCAACCAGAATCCTAACAATGGACTCTGGCTACGCCATCGACGGAAGCCTAGTGGGTCCCGACAAAATCAGGACCCACTATGCTTGCTGTCAGCGAACAGCTGACAGCTCTAATACACTGCACTACGTATGTAGTGCAGTGTATTAGAATAGCGATCAGAGCCTCCTGCCCTCATGTCCCCTAGTGGGACAAAGTAAAAAAAGTGTGAAAAAGTAAAAAAAAGTTGTGTAAAAATAAGAAAATAAAAGATTTAAAAGTAATAAAAGTAAAAGTCCCCCTTTTTCCCTTATCAGTTCTTTATTATTAATAAAAATATATAAATAAACAAATAAACTATACATAATTGGTATCGCCGCGTCCGTAACGTCCTGAACAACAAAACGATGTCGTTATTTATCCCGCGCAGTGAACGCCGTAAGAGAAAATAATAATAAACCGTACCACAATCACAATTGTTTGGTCACTTCACCTCCCAAAAAATGGAATAAAAAGAGATCAAAAAGTCGCATGTACCTAAAAATGGTACTGATGGAAACTACAGTTCGTTACGCAAAAAATAAGTCCTCGCACGACTTTCCTGATGGAAAAATAAAACAGTTATGGCTCTTAGAATAAGGTAACACAAAAAATAAATTATATTTTACAAAATGTATTTTATTGTGCAAACGCCATAAGACATAAAATAAAACTATAAACATCTGGTATCGCCGTAATCGTATCGCCGCGCAGAATAAAGTGAATATGTCATTTATAACGCACGGTGAACGCTGTAAAAAAATTTGAATAAAAAACAATAGTAGAATTGCTGTTTTTTTAGTCACCACGCCACCTAAAAATAGAATAAAAACTGATCAAAAAGTCGCATGCACCCCAAGAAAACTACAATGGATTCCTCAAGGTCTCTAGTTTCCAAAAAGGGGTCACTTTTGGGGGGTTTCCACTGTTTTAGCACCACAAGACCTCTTCAAACCGGACATGGTGCCTAATAAATTAAATTAATTAAATGTCACCTCTACTTTGCTCTAAATTCCTGTGAAACACCTAAAGGGTTAATAAACTTTTTAAATGCTGTTGTGAATACTTTGAGGGGTCTAGTTTCTGAAATGGGGTGTTTGATAAGGGTGTCTAATATATAGGCCCCTCAAAGCAACTTCAGAACTGAGCTGGAAACTAAAAAATAAAATAAAAATGAGGCAATACTTCGCTTCTTACATTATACTCATAATGAGCCGTGCCCACCCCGAGATGACCCCAGTTTTGACCGTTTGTATAAACGGAGACCCCTATTAGACCATTTCAGTGCCCGGTTTTCCCAGCATTCACCCCCGAGAAGTGTATTTCTTTTGACGAGTCCCTGGTACATTTGAAAGGGAGGCTTCAATTCCTCGAGTACCTGCCGGGTAAGAGGGCAAGGTATGGCGTGAAGATGTCTAAGCTGTGCGAGAGTGCATCAGGGTATACCTACAAATTTAGGATATATAAAGGGAAGGACACCAGTACTCAGCCCCCAGAATGCCCCCCCTTACTGGGAGTTAATACAAAAATTGTGTGGGATTTGGTGCACCCACTGCTGGACCAGGGTTACCACCTCTACCTGGATAATTTTTATACCAGCGTCCCACTCTTCAACTGCCTCGCTTCCAGAAGTCCTGCGGCATGCGGCACTGCTAGAAGAAACCTGAGAGGCCTCCCTAAGACTCTGCTTGGGCAAACACTCAGAAGGGGTGAGAGCAGGGCACAATCTAGCAGCAACATATTGTGTGTCAAGTACAAGACCAGGGAGATGCCACACCAGTACCCATGTACCTGTACGAGGTACCAGTACAGGGACCCCCAAACTAGACTGCATCCTGGACTACAATAGGTACATGGGAGGGGTGGACTTGTCAGATCAAGTCCTGAAGCCTTACAGTACTTCTGGAAGCGGGGCCACAGGCATCGTACCAGGGCAACACTTTTTAGGAGAAGTTCCCCAAACTGGCAAGAAGGGAAAAAGTCAAAAGAGGTGCAGAGTCTGCTATAAGAGGGGGATAAGGAAGGACACAATATATCAATGTGACGCGTGTCCCGAAAAACCAGAGCTCTGTATGAAAGAGTGTTTTAAAATTTATCATCCATCCCTTTATTTTTAATTTACCCCAGTTTTACTCGCTCTGATCCACTTTGCACAGCTTACCCCTCCTCATCTTTCCCCTCTGAGCCCTGCTGTGTGCCCAGGCAGCTGATAACAGCCACATGTAGGGTATTGCCGTACCCGGGAGAGCCAACATTACAGTTTATGAGGTGTATATCTCCGGTGGCGCATGCTGGGCACAATATATCGGACACTGAATCGGCATATATGTATAGAAAATTGCAAATTTCACTCTGCACCAACTGCTGCACATTATCTTTTACACAATACCTGTGGGGTCAAAATGCTCACTACACCTCTAGATGAATGCCTTAAGGGGTGTAGATTTTAAAACAGGGTCACTTCTTGGGGGTTTCAACTGTACTGGTACCTTAGGGGCTTCTGCGTACAAGACTTAGCACCAGAAAAGCTCCAGTAGGCCAAATGGTGGTCCTTTCCTTCTGAGCCCTGCCGTGTGCCCAGGCAGCTAATAACAGCCACATGTAGGGTATTGCCGTACCCGGGAGAGCCCACATTACAGTTTATGGGGTGTATGTCTCCGGTGGCACATGCTGGGCACAATATATCGGACACTGACATGGCATATATATAGAAAATTGCAAATCTCACTCTGCACCATCTGCTGCGCATTATCTTTTACACAATACCTGTGGGGTCAAAATGCTCACTACACCTCTAGATGAATTCCTTAAGGGGTGTCGTTTTTAAAACGGGGTCACTTCTCGGGGGTTTCAACTGTACTGATACCTCAGGGGCTTCTGCACACACGACTTAGCACCAGAAAATTCCCAGTAGGCCACATGGTGGTCCTTTCCTTCTGAGCCCTCCCATGGACCCAAACGGCAGTTTATCACCACAAATAGGGTATTGACACACTCAGTACAAATTGGGCAACAAAATGCGGTATTTTATTCCTTGTGAAAATAAGAAATTTTGAGCCAAAACTACCTCTTATTGGAAAAAATTAATTTTTTTTTAATTCACAGCCCAATTCAAATAAATTCTGTGAAAAAACTGTGGGGTCTAAATGGTCACAACACCCATAAATAAATTCCTTGAGGGGTGTAGTTTCCAAAATGGGGTGACTTCTGGTGGGTTTCCATTGCTTTGATACCTTTGGGGCTCTGCAAATGCGACATGGCACCCGAAAACCAATCCAGCAAAATCTGGGCTCCAAAGAACACATAGCGCTCCTTTCCTTCTGAGGCCTCCCATGGGCCCAAACGGCAGTTTATCACCACAAATGGGGTATTGCCGCACTCAGGACAAATTGGGCAACAAATTGGGGTATTTTATTCCTTGTGAAAATAAGAAATTTTGAGCCAAAACTACCTCTTATTGGAAAAAATTACATTTTTTTGAATTCACAGCCCAATTCAAATAAATTCTGTGAAAAAACTGTGGAGTCTAAATGGTCACAACACCAATTCTGGTGGGTTTCCATTGCTTTGATACCTTTGGGGCTCTGCAAATGCGACATGGCACCCGAAAACCAATCCAGCAAAATCTGGGCTCCAAAGAACACATAGCGCTCCTTTCCTTCTAATACCTCCCATGGGCCCAAACGGCAGTTTATGGCCACAAATAGGGTATTGCCGCACTCAGGACAAATTTGGCAACAAAATGGGGTATTTTATTCGTTGTGAAAATAAGACATTTTGAGCCAAAACTACATCTTATTGGAAAAAAGTTTTTTTTTTTTAATTCACAGCCCAATTCAAATAAGTTCTGTGAAAAAACTGTGGGGTCTAAATGGTCACAACACCCATAAATAAATTCCTTGAGGGGTTTTGTTTCCAAAATGGGGTCACTTTTGGTGGGTTTCCATTGCTTTGATACCTCTGAGGCTCTGCAAATGCGACATGGCACCCGAAAACCAATCCAGCAAAATCTGGACTCCTAAGAACACACAGCGCTCCTTTCCTTCTGAGGCCTCCCATGGGCCCAAACAGCAGTTTATCACCACAAATGGGGTATTGCCGCACTCAGGACAAATTGGGCAACAAAATGGGGCATTTTGTTCCCTGTGAAAATAAGAAATTCTGATCAAAAATGACATCTTATTGGAAAAATTGTCATTCTTTTAATTTCACAGCCCAATTCAAATACGCGCTGTGAAAAAACTACGGGGTCAAAATGGTAACAATAACCATAAATTAATTCCTTGAGGGGTGTAGTTTCCAAAATGAGGTCAGTTTTGGGGGATTCCTACTGTTTTGGCACCTCAACACCTCTCCAAACCTGGCATGCTGCCTAAAATATATGCTAATAAAAAAGCACCACCAAAATGCACTAGGTGCTTCTTTGCTTCTGGGGCTTGTGTTTTAGTCCACGAGCGCACTAGAGCCACATGTGGGACATTTCTAAAAACGGAAGAATCTGGACAATACATATTTTGTTGTGTTTCTCTGGTAAAACCTTCTTTGTTACAGAAAAAAAATTGAATAAAATTGAAATTCAGAAAGAAAAATGTAATTTGCAAATTTCACCTCCACTTTGCTTTAATTCCTGTGAAATGCCTGAAGGGTTAAAAAACTTTCTAAATGCTGTTTTGAATACTTTGAGGGGTCTAGTTTTTAAAATGGGGTGCTTTATGGGGGTTTCTAATACATAGGCCCCTCAAAGCCTCTTCAGAACTGAACTGGTACCTTAAAAAAAAGGCTTTTGAAATTTTCTTAAAAATATGAGAAATTGCTGTTTATGTTCTAAGCCTTGTAACGTCCAAGAAAAATAAAAGAATGTTCAAAAAACGATGCCAATCTAAAGTAGACATATGGGAAATGTGAACTAGTAACTATTTTGGGTGGTATAACCGTCTGTTTTTCAAGCAGATGCATTTAAATTCTAAAAAATTCTATTTTTTCTAAATTTTCTCTAAATTTTGCAATTTTTCTCAAATAAAGACTGAATATATCGACCAAATTTTACCACGAACATGAAGCCCAAAGTGTCACGAGAAAACAATCTCGGAATCGCTTGGATAGGTTTAAGCATTCCGACGTTATTACCACATAAAGTGAAATATGTCAGATTTGAAAAATGGGCTCTGAGCCTTAAGGCCCAAACTAGGCTGCGTCCTTAAGGGGTTAAAGGAGTTCTCTTGAATTCTCGTACATCTAGAGAAACCATGTGAATTTGCTAGTACAAAACGCAGTTCAGGTTCAGTGAGCTGCATCCCCAATTCTTCCTCCCATCTCCCAATATATCTTGGTTTGCAGTCCATTCGCATCATCAGAACCTGTTGATATAATTGGGATAGTTTCGGGGTAGTGTATGGAGTCACCGCCATCAAATCTTCTAGCCAGGTATTAGTGTGAGGTATTGTATGAGGTGTCCCTAATTTTTGGCATTCTTTAAGAATATGATGTGTTAATAAAAAATTCCCTGGAGGAACATTAGCTTTCACAATTAGATCCATTATTTCAGTATTTCCTGAAAGCTTTTGAACATCTGATATAGTTAGAGTATGTGGAATATCCCAAGGGGCCGAGGGTGAGGAGTTAGAGTTACATTGAAGGCATGGCAGTAAATTTAGTGGCATTAGGGGGGATGGGGAGGATAACAACGCAGATGATTTATTCACCTCTTGCCAAGTTAATATGGTGCCTTTGAGTAAAGATTCATTGTAAAATTTGCCTGCAGTAGCAGGACGCAAACCCCAGAAGGCCTGTTTTTCTTCTATTGACATTAGAGAGCGTTCCATAGAAGCATAGATATTTTTCAAGTCATGATGTGCTAAGATGGTCCACCGACGTAAATGGTTAGCCCTATAGTAGGACATTAAATCGGAGAGGCCAAAGCCTCCCAAGCGGGAGTTTGCTATAATGTATTTATATGCTAACCTAGGACGTTTGTTGTTCCAAATAAATTCCGAGAAAGTTTTCTTGACTAATAGGAAGAAAGACTTAGGAAGCCAGATAGGTACAGTTTGAAGAACATATAAGAGTTTAGGGACAATATATGTTTTGAGAAGATTTCTCCTGCCCATCCATGACATCAAGGGAACGTGTAAGGAATGTAAGTAAGTTTTAATGTCAGCTAGCAAATTTAGATAATTAAGTTTATAAAGTAGAGAGGGGTTTTTAGGAATGCGGATGCCTAAGTATTTAATAGACATTTCTGGCCACAGGTAGGGGGAACTCTTTTTTAAGCGAATAATAATATCTTGCGGTACCGAAATGTTGAGGGCTTCTGACTTACTAAAGTTTATTTTAAAATTAGAAATGTCTCCAAATTTTGAGAAGATATCTGTGATCTGTGGGAGTGATCTCTCAGGGTTAGTAGTGAGTATCAGCAGGTCATCTGCAAATGCTGCCGTTTTGTGTGTGAATGAGCCTATTGACAAGCCATGAATAATAGGATCCTGTCGAATTTTCTGGATCAGCGTCTCCATGACTAACACGAATAGTGTCGGCGATAGAGGACATCCTTGTCTTGTACCATTAGTGATGGTAAAGGAATTTGACAGCACCCCATTAACTCTCACCTTTGCACTAGGGTTACTATATAGGGAAAGAATCGCTTGTATAAAAGCAAGAGGTATCCCAAATTTCTCCAGGGAAGCGATCATATAAGGCCAATCCACCCTATCAAACGCCTTTTCTGCATCTGTACTGAGCAGGACTAAGGGTGTTCGAGATTTTAAAGCGTATTGTACCAACCTTAAAACCCTTGAGGAGTTATCTGATCCTTGTCTTCCCTTGACAAATCCGGTCTGTTCAGGTCCAATAATGCTAGATAACATGGGACTGAGACGAGCTGCCAGAGCTTTAGCCCACCATTTTATATCAGTATTAAGGAGCGATATTGGTCTATAGCTTCCACATTGTGAGGCATCCTTACCCTCTTTAGGGATAAGAGTAATATGTGCTTCTAGGGCTTGACCAGGAAGTTTCGAGACAGTGAGAAGTGAGTTACAGAGAGAAGTAAATGGTGCTATTAATAACTCTTTAAATTGTTTATAGTAGTTTATGGTGTAACCATCTGGGCCCGGGCTTTTACCTGATGGGATAGAATGAAGGACTTTTAGCAGCTCTGCAGGGAAAAAAGGTGCCAGCAGTTCTTGGGCATTATCATCTGATATGCGTGGAATGTCAATGGAGTCTAAAAATGAATGTATAGCATGTTTGGTGGGTGTAGATGATGTGTCAGCTACTGTAGAATCTGTAAGATTATACAGGTTCATATAAAATTTCTGGAATGCCGTGGCAATGGAGGTTGTATCCGTAACAAAATTCCCTGGCTTTTGTGCAATACGGTGAATGAATGCTTTATCTTGATAAGTTTTAAGGAGAGCGGACATCGTCTTGTTGCCTTTGTCCCCATGTGCATAAAATTTAAACTTCGATATTTGTAACAGTCTGGCTGATTTAATGTTCAGTAGATCTTTAACTTTATTACGTAAAGAGTATAATTTGTCTTTAGTGGTTTCCGCTTGGGTACGCTTGTGAAGGTTTTCTAACGAGGAGATTTGTGAGAAGAGAGCATTTAAGAGCTCTGACTTCTGTTTTTTAATATATGTACATAATGAAATAAGCTCCCCCCTTAAAACTGATTTGTGTGCTTCCCAAGTGATAGCAGGTGAGACATCTGCTGTAATATTGGTGTTAAAGTAATTTTGTATATGTGTCTTTATAGAAGATTGGTGAGAGGGATCAGCCAACAGAGTATCATTGATCCTCCAACACCATTGGCCTTTAGGAATGTCTGCTAATGTCAGAGTAGTATGAATCGGTGCGTGATCTGAGAGTAAAATATTTCCTATATCAGTACGTATTATAAAAGGAACTTGGGATTGAGAAATGAAGATATAGTCCAACCTGTGGTATCTATGGTGCATATGAGAGAAATAGGTGTAGTCCCGGTCAGAGGGATGTAGTAGTCTCCAAGTATCTGACAGGTGTAATGCATTTAAAGTCTTACGTAATTTAGTCGTATATCGGTATGAAGTGGAAGGATTCCCTGTGGTATCCAAGAGTGGGTCTATGGGAACATTAAGGTCACCTCGCACTACTAAAACACCCTCAGCAAATTGTTTGAACAGTTGTAAGGTCTGAACTATCCATTGGGTTTGTTGGGAGTTAGGTGCATATAAATTTGCAATCGTGTAAAGGGTATTACCTATGATGCTCTTAACAAATAAATAGCGTCCTTCTGGGTCAACCATTTCAGCAACCCATTTGAAAGGTACACTTGTATGGAAAAGTATACTTACTCCTCTACGCAAGGATGAGTAGGTGCTATGGTAAACATTCGAAAAAACTTTTTTCCTTAAATTTGGAATTTTGTTATGTCTAATATGTGTTTCTTGTAACAGGGCGATTTTTGTTTTATCTACAAGAATTTGGTGTAAAATTTGGCTTCTTTTCCTTGGATAGTTCAGACCTCTTACATTAAATGAAGTAATTTTTAGTTCCGCCATGAGTTCTTTGTAAATGAAATAACAGATCGGCACCTATAACCAATAGTCTTATGGTAGAAATCACCTATTGACTTTGATAGGAAAAAAGGGGTAGGAAAGGAGGGGAGGGAAGGAATCAGTGGAGAAGAATATAAACAAAAGAAAAATAATACAGGGGTTGTCAGCACCCCTAAGGACAGCAACAATTTGCAAGAATAATAATACATAGTAAAATTGTAGCTAGTCCTTATCCACAGTAGAAAATCGTGAGGTACATAGAAATCCTGTGGAACTGAATACACGTTAGTCATATACCAACAAGTATACCTTACACTGAAAGAACATACCAGAACATATGGTAAAAGGTTACATATTAATGCATGTATAAACTCAAATCACATTATGTAGAAGAGAAACAGAGAAGGAGAACCATAAACTTAATGTGAAATAGTATGGAAGAGAGTCACTCACCACACTTCTCCCACAAACTTAGCGGGGAAGCGGGTCGGTCAGGAATCCATTCGGTGGCTTTTGTGAAGACAGTCAGGTGTCCAGTTGTCTAGCACGGGTTTGGGCTTTCTTGGTTTTGGGCGAAGAGGCTTTTGAGGTTTGGTTCCAAAATGAGGGACTTGGCAAAGGTGGTAAGGCCATCATAGTAGACGGAAGCCACGACGGGATATCTATGGGTGGGATGTCCAGTTTCTCCCACGCAGCTGCCAAATCCGCAGGTTTTCTAATGATAATTTGGTGACCATCTTTGGATATGGCAATGCCAAACGGAAAGAGCCACTTAAATTGCATTTTTTTCTCTCTCAGAGCATCTAATAATGGTTTGAGCACTCTCCTCTTTGCTAGAGTTGAAGGAGCAATATCTTGGAATATTTGAATCGTAGAGGTTCCATAGGTCAATGTGTTCTTATTTCTTGCAGCTTTCAAAATTGCAGCGGTATCTGTATAACTTAGCAAACCGCACACTATATCTCTTGGAGGGTCATTGGGGCGAGGTTTGGCCCGTAGTGCTCTGTGAATACGTTCAATTATGATGGATTTGGCCGCCTCAGGGCTTAACAGGTCAGAAAAGATATCCAGAGCTAGTTGAGGTAAATTATCGTGTAGAATTGATTCTGGAAGTCCCCTGAGCCTGATGTTATTTCTGCGGCTTCGGTTTTCCTGGTCTTCAATACGTAGTAGAGATTCGTTAATACAATCTTGTTGATGGTCGAGAACACATTTGACTTTTGCATTATAATGCAGTAGAGCATTTTGCGTATCTTCCACAGTTTCAACCCTGGTGCCCATGCTACGAAGATCAGATTTGCAAGGTCTTTTACTAGTGGCGTAAGAGCTTGGTATAGTGTCCTTTTTATAAAGCCTCTTGATGCTGGAACCACACGAGAGTCATCCCCAGTATCAGAGTTACCGCCTGTGCTATCCATATCGGAGTCGTCCTCCATAGGATTATCATCAGATAGTAACTGTGCTTGCTTAGATTTACTAGCTGGTGAAGCTGTTAACTTTTTTCTTAAGAATTTATCAAGATCCGCTTGCGTTTTATGGGACTTAGGGGTAGGCGCTGCTTCTCGGATTTTATATTTTGACGTTTTAACCATTATGGCGTAATAAGGTCTGAGTAAGCAAATGTTCTGGCAGTTTCAGTAACAGGTAAGTATTCAAGCCAGCATCTGTATAGCGAAGTTTACAGGATTAATCTCTCACAGAGATTTATGGTATAAAGGCTAATGCACTGTATTAGAGCTTGTGACAGTGTTGTAGTATAGAGCAAGGTAAATCAAATCAGCCGCTCTGTAAGATGGCCGCCGGTTACAGTCCCCTTCCCCCACTCACCGGAAAAGTCCTGCAACGCGTGCCGGCCCGTTTCTGTGTGCTGTCGCTAGGCTGGGACTATGTCCTTATCTAGTGTACGGGACCAGCTGCCGGGGAGGAGGGGATGGCTGCAGAGACCCGAGTGTCTGGCGTCCGCAGAAATCCACTACCACAGCCGCGTGTGGAGTAGGCCGCCGTTTCAATCTTATGCGGTAAGTTGTAAGACTTTCTCCTATGGGCCCAGCAATGGTGTTATATGGTGGTAGGGAGATGTCATGTTGTATCTGGAACACCGGGGGTGATTTCCTTGGACGGATGAAGTGAGATTTCTTTCTCGTGGTCGGAGCTCTCACTCAACACGTCTTTCCACCATCAGCGCTAGGCCACGCCCCGATAGCCAGGGGTTTGAAACTATTTTTTTAAGAATTCTGTACTGACTGGATTTCCAGATTATGAGGTCCTAGGCTATAGGAACTTTAGTATTTGCTGCTATTTACAATAAGTGACACAAAAGATTGGTAAAGACACCAATTTTGGAGATGGAGAGGAAAGGCTGAAGAGGAGGAGGAGGCCTTTATTGGAAGATAACAATTCTTGTGTTGTTATGTTCAAACGTCTTATCTAGTAAGTTTCCCATAGGAAGGCATTGGGAATAGAGACATATTTTTTTCAAAATTCCATGTAGGTGTCGTGGTATGGCACCATTTGCTTGTTAGGAAGTCATATGAGTTTATTTTACATGATGGTGTTCATTATGTTATTTTAGTCTTTGAAGCCAGTGACTCCATAGGGACTTGTTTTTTGATTAAATTTGCCACCAGTCTCTACTTATTTGTCCCAGAGTAGTATGTGATATCTCATAGGCAGGGATTTGAAACTATTTTTTTAAGAATTCTGGACTGACTGGTTTCCTGGATGATGTGGTCTTAGGCTATGGGAACTTTACTGTCTGCTGATTTTTATAATAAGTAACGCAAAGAATTGGTAAAGACACCAATTTTGGAGATGGAGAGGAAAGGCTGAAGGGGAGGAGGAGGCCTTTATTTGAAGATAACAATTCTTGTGTTGTTATGTTCAAAAGTCTTATCTAGTAAATTTCACATAGCTCGCTATCTATTTTTCCAAATTCTTCATGTACCCACTATCTGACAAATATAATAGAAGTAGCATTATTTACTCACCTAATATTCCAAGAGCTGTTTTACAAATGGTTGGAGACTCATATGTATATTGGGCTTAAAACCAATGCCTGTAGTGGTGCCATAGGTTTAGATAAAGAACCAGGACTGAAGCAGATTTTGAGAGCTTTTGTGTGATGATAAATTGTGTAGACTTAGGATATCCAGACCTTGTACGTTTTCCAATGCGTAGCTATCATGTGTTGTATTATAGAATCAATACGTTTTGTAAAAAAAGGGGCTTGTAAAGGGGTATACACTTCTGGGTGAATTAATTCTGTGTTTTCCTGTTTACTGTAAAAAAGTTGGGATTTTTTGGTATAGTTTTCAATTTTGTTTTATACTTGCACACATTTCATGTTAATGTTGTACTCTCATTTGATTTTGATTGGCTGTGTATAATCATGGAGATTTTATCTAGATTCTTTTACTATATTTTATATGTTATTCTGTTACATTGAAGTTAGATGTACCTCAAATCATTATAGTTACATTGGTAATATGGTGAGATTGCTATCATATCACTGTGTCATTTCCATTATGTTCATCTAATTTCCAATGGAGATGTCTGGTCAGAAGTGGTTTGTTTGGTTCAGTTGCTGGGCCCTCCTTGGATATTGGTGCTTCATGTGAAGTGGAATAACTTAGTGTAGGTCCCTTTAGCTGGATTTGGTCAGGGCAATAAAGAGAGATGTAATGCTTATGTTATTGCTCCTCTCTCTCAAGGTAAAATTGTGTGGTCTGAGATGGTATCATGTTTGTTTTGGAGAAATACCACAGACCAATAACCTTGAAAGGTATTGGGAATAAAGAGGTTTGCTTTTTTAAAAATTCTGTGTAGGTGTCATAGTATGGCGCCATTTGCTGGTTAGGAAGTCATCTGATTTGATTTTAGTGATGGTGTTCACTGTGTTTTTTTAGTCTTTGAAACCAGTGACTCCACAGGGACTTGGTTTTGGTAAATTTGTCACCAGTCTCTACTTCTGTGTACCAGAGTAGTATGTGATATCTGATAGCCAGGGGTTTGAAACTATTTTTTTAAGAATTCTGTACTGACTGGATTTCCGGATTATGAGGTCCTAGGCTATAGGAACTTTAGTATTTGCTGCTATTTGCAATAAGTGACACAAAAGATTGGTAAAGACACCAATTTTGGAGATGGAGAGGCAAGGCTGAAGGGGAGGAGGAGGCCTTTATTTGAAGATAACAATTCTTGTGTTGTTATGTTCAAAAGTCTTATCTAGTAAGTTTTCCATAGGAAGGTATTGGGAATAGAGACATATTTATTTTTAAAAATTCCATGTAGGTGTGGTGGTATGGCACCATTTGCTTGTTAGGAAGTCATATGAGTTTATTTTACATGATGGTGTTCATTATGTTATTTTAGTCTTTGAAGCCAGTGACTCCATAGGGACTTGTTTTTTGATTAAATTTGCCACCAGTCTCTACTTATTTGTCCCAGAGTAGTATGTGATATCTCATAGGCAGGGATTTGAAACAATTTTTTTAAGAATTCTGGACTGACTGGTTTCCTGGATGATGAGGTCTTAGGCTATTGGAACTTTACTGTCTGCTGATTTTTATAATAAGTAACGCAAAGAATTGGTAAAGACACCAATTTTGGAGATGGAGAGGAAAGGCTGAAGGGGAGGAGGAGGCCTTTATTTGAAGATAACAATTCTTGTGTTGTTATGTTCAAAAGTCTTATCTAGTAAGTTTCCCATAGCTCGCTATCTTTTTTTCCAAATTCTTCATGTACCCACTATCTGACAAATATAATAGAAGTAGCATTATTTACTCACCTAATATTCCAAGAGCTGTTTTACAAATGGTTGGAGACTCATATGTATATTGGGCTTAAAGCCAATGCCTGTAGTGGTGCCATAGGTTTAGATAAAGAACCAGGACTGAAGCAGATTTTGAGAGCTTTTGTGTGATGATAAATTGTGTAGACTTAGGATATCCAGACCTTGTACGTTTTCCAATGCGTAGCTATCATGTGTTGTACTATAGAATCGATACATTTTGTAAAAAAAAGTGCTTGTAAAGGGGTATACACTTCTGGGTGAATTAATTCTGTGTTTTCCTGTTTACTGTAAAAAACTTGGGATTTTTTGGTATAGTTTTCAATTTTGTTTTATGCTTACACACATTTCATTTTAATGTTGTACTCTTATTTGATTTTGATTGGCTGTGTATAATCATGGAGATTTTATCTAGATTCTTTTACTATATTTTATATGTTATTCTGTTACATTGAAGTTAGATGTACCTCAAATCATTATAGTTACATTGGTAATATGGTGAGATTGCTATCATATCACTGTGTCATTTCCATTATGTTCATCTAATTTCCAATGGAGATGTCTGGTCAGAAGTGGTTTGTTTGGTTCAGTTGCTGGGCCCTCCTTGGATATTGGTACTTCATGTGAAGTGGAATAACTTAGGGTAGGTCCCTTTAGCTGGATTTGGTCAGGGCAATAAAGAGAGATGTAATGCTTATGTTATTGCTCCTCTCTCTCAAGGTAAAATTGTGTGGTCTGAGATGGTATCATGTTTGTTTTGGCGAAATACCACAGACCAATAACCTTGAAAGGTATTGGGAATAAAGAGGTCTGCTTTTTTCAAAATTCTGTGTAGGTGTCATAGTATGGCGCCATTTGCTGGTTAGGAAGTCATCTGATTTGATTTTAGTGATGATGTTCACTGTGTTTTTTTAGTCTTTGAAACCAGTGACTCCACAGGGACTTGGTTTTGGTAAATTTGTCACCAGTCTCTACTTCTGTGTACCAGAGTAGTATGTGATATCTGATAGCCAGGGGTTTGAAACTATTTTTTTAAGAATTCTGTACTGACTGGATTTCCGGATTATGAGGTCCTAGGCTATAGGAACTTTAGTATTTGCTGCTATTTACAATAAGTGACACATAAGATTGGTAAAGACACCAATTTTGGAGATGGAGAGGCAAGGCTGAAGGGGAGGAGGAGGCCTTTATTTGAAGATAACAATTCTTGTGTTGTTATGTTCAAAAGTCTTATCTAGTAAGTTTCCCATAGGAAGGTATTGGGAATAGAGACATATTTTTTTTTCAAAATTCCATGTAGGTGTCGTGGTATGGCACCATTTGCTTGTTAGGAAGTCATATGAGTTTATTTTACATGATGGTGTTCATTATGTTATTTTAGTCTTTGAAGCCAGTGACTCCATAGGGACTTGTTTTTTGATTAAATTTGCCACCAGTCTCTACTTATTTGTCCCAGAGTAGTATGTGATATCTCATAGGCAGGGATTTGAAACTATTTTTTTAAGAATTCTGGACTGACTGGTTTCCTGGATGATGAGGTCTTAGGCTATGGGAACTTTACTGTCTGCTGATTTTTATAATAAGTAACGTAAAGAATTGGTAAAGACACCAATTTTGGAGATGGAGAGGAAAGGCTGAAGGGGAGGAGGAGGCCTTTATTTGAAGATAACAATTCTTGTGTTGTTATGTTCAAAAGTCTTATCTAGTAAGTTTCCCATAGCTCGCTATCTTTTTTTCCAAATTCTTCATGTACCCACTATCTGACAAATATAATTGAAGTAGCATTATTTACTCACCTAATATACGAAGAGCTGTTTTACAAATGGTTTGAGACTCATATGTATATTGGGCTTAAAGCCAATGCCTGTAGTGGTGCCATAGGTTTAGATAAAGAACCAGGACTGAAGCAGATTTTGAGAGCTTTTGTGTGATGATAAATTGTGTAGACTTAGGATATCCAGACCTTGTACGTTTTCCAATGCGTAGCTATCATGTGTTGTACTATAGAATCAATACATTTTGTAAAAAAAAGTGCTTGTAAAGGGGTATACACTTCTGGGTGAATTAATTCTGTGTTTTCCTGTTTATTGTAAAAAAGTTGGAAATTTTTTGGTATAGTTTTCAATTTTGTTTTATACTTGCACACATTTCATGTTAATGTTGTACTCTTATTTGATTTTGATTGGCTGTGTATAATCATGGAGATTTTATCTAGATTCTTTTACTATATTTTATATGTTATTCTGTTACATTGAAGTTAGATGTACCTCAAATCATTATAGTTACATTGGTAATATGGTGAGATTGCTATCATATCACTGTGTCATTTCCATTATGTTCATCTAATTTCCAATGGAGATGTCTGGTCAGAATTGGTTTGTTTGGTTCAGTTGCTGGGCCCTCCTTGGATATTGGTGCTTCATGTGAAGTGGAATAACTTAGGGTAGGTCCCTTTAGCTGGATTTGGTCAGGGCAATAAAGAGAGATGTAATGCTTATGTTATTGCTCCTCTCTCTCAAGGTAAAATTGTGTGGTCTGAGATGGTATCAGGTTTGTTTTGGAGAAATACCACAGACCAATAACCTTGAAAGGTATTGGGAATAAAGAGGTCTGCTTTTTTCAAAATTCTGTGTAGGTGTCATAGTATGGCGCCATTTGCTGGTTAGGAAGTCACCTGATTTGATTTTAGTGATGGTGTTCACTGTGTTTTTTTAGTCTTTGAAACCAGTGACTCCACAGGGACTTGGTTTTGGTAAATTTGTCACCAGTCTCTACTTCTGTGTACCAGAGTAGTATGTGATATCTGATAGCCAGGGGTTTGAAACTATTTTTTTAAGAATTCTATACTGACTGGATTTCCGGATTATGAGGTCCTAGGCTATAGGAACTTTAGTATTTGCTGCTATTTACAATAAGTGACATATAAGATTGGTAAAGACACCAATTTTGGAGATGGAGAGGCAAGGCTGAAGGGGAGGAGGAGGCCTTTATTTGAAGATAACAATTCTTGTGTTGTTATGTTCAAAAGTCTTATCTAGTAAGTTTCCCATAGGAAGGTATTGGGAATAGAGACATATTTTTTTTTTTCAAAATTCCATGTAGGTGTCGTGGTATGGCACCATTTGCTTGTTAGGAAGTCATATGAGTTTATTTTACATGATTGTGTTCATTATGTTATTTTAGTCTTTGAAGCCAGTGACTCCATAGGGACTTGTTTTTTGATTATATTTGCCACCAGTCTCTACTTATTTGTCCCAGAGTAGTATGTGATATCTCATAGGCAGGGATTTGAAACTATTTTTTTAAGAATTCTGGACTGACTGGATTCCTGGATGATGAGGTCTTAGGCTATGGGAACTTTACTGTCTGCTGATTTTTATAATAAGTAACGCAAAGAATTGGTAAAGACACCAATTTTGGAGATGGAGAGGAAAGGCTGAAGGGGAGGAGGAGGCCTTTATTTGAAGATAACAATTCTTGTGTTGTTATGTTCAAAAGTCTTATCTAGTAAGTTTCCCATAGCTCGCTATCATTTTTTCCAAATTCTTCATGTACCCACTATCTGACAAATATAATTGAAGTAGCATTATTTACTCACCTAATATACCAAGAGCTGTTTTACAAATGGTTGGAGACTCATATGTATATTGGGCTTAAAGCCAATGCCTGTAGTGGTGCCATAGGTTTAGATAAAGAACCAGGACTGAAGCAGATTTTGAGAGCTTTTGTGTGATGATAAATTGTGTAGACTTAGGATATCCAGACCTTGTACGTTTTCCAATGCGTAGCTATCATGTGTTGTACTATAGAATCAATACATTTTGTAAAAAAAAAAGTGCTTGTAAAGGGGTATACACTTCTGGGTGAATTAATTCTGTGTTTTCCTGTTTACTGTAAAAAAGTTGGGATTTTTTGGTATAGTTTTCAATTTTGTTTTATGCTTACACACATTTCATTTTAATGTTGTACTCTTATTTGATTTTGATTGGCTGTGTATAATCATGGAGATTTTATCTAGATTCTTTTACTATATTTTATATGTTATTCTGTTACATTGAAGTTAGATGTACCTCAAATCATTATAGTTACATTGGTAATATGGTGAGATTGCTATCATATCACTGTGTCATTTCCATTATGTTCATCTAATTTCCAATGGAGATGTCTGGTCAGAAATGGTTTGTTTGGTTCAGTTGCTGGGCCCTCCTTGGATATTGGTGCTTCCTGTGAAGTGGAATAACTTAGGGTAGGTCCCTTTAGCTGGATTTGGTCAGGGCAATAAAGAGAGATGTAATGCTTATGTTATTGCTCCTCTCTCTCAAGGTAAAATTTTGTGGTCTGAGATGGTATCATGTTTGTTTTGGAGAAATACCACAGACCAATAACCTTGAAAGGTATTGGGAATAAAGAGGTCTGCTTTTTTCAAAATTCTGTGTAGGTGTCATAGTATGGCGCCATTTGCTGGTTAGGAAGTCATCTGATTTGATTTTAGTGATGGTGTTCACTGTGTTTTTTTTAGTCTTTGAAACCAGTGACTCCACAGGGACTTGGTTTTGGTAAATTTGTCACCAGTCTCTACTTCTGTGTACCAGAGTAGTATGTGATATATGATAGCCAGGGGTTTGAAACTATTTTTTTAAGAATTCTGTACTGACTGGATTTCCGGATTATGAGGTCCTAGGCTATAGGAACTTTAGTATTTGCTGCTATTTACAATACGTGACACATAAGATTGGTAAAGACACCAATTTTGGAGATGGAGAGGAAAGGCTGAAGGGGAGGAGGAGGCCTTTATTTGAAGATAACAATTCTTGTGTTGTTATGTTCAAAAGTCTCATCTAGTAAGTTTCCCATAGGAAGGTATTGGGAATAGAGAAATATTTTTTTTTTCAAAATTCCATGTAGGTGTCGTGGTATGGCACCATTTTCTTGTTAGGAAGTCATATAAGTTTATTTTACATGATGGTGCTCATTATGTTATTTTAGTCTTTGAAGCCAGTGACTCCATAGGGACTTGTTTTTTGATTAAATTTGCCACCAGTCTCTACTTATTTGTCCCAGAGTAGTATGTGATATCTCATAGGCAGGGATTTGAAACTATTTTTTTAAGAATTCTGGACTGACTGGTTTCCTGGATGATGAGGTCTTAGGCTATGGGAACTTTACTGTCTACTGATTTTTATAATAAGTAACGCAAAGAATTGGTAAAGACACCAATTTTGGAGATGGAGAGGAAAGGCTGAAGGGGAGGAGGAGGCCTTTATTTGAAGATAACAATTCTTGTGTTGTTATGTTCAAAAGTCTTATCTAGTAAGTTTCCCATAGCTCGCTATCTTTTTTTCCAAATTCTTCATGTACCCACTATCTGACAAATATAATAGAAGTAGCATTATTTACTCACCTAATATTCCAAGAGCTGTTTTACAAATGGTTGGAGACTCATATGTATATTGGGCTTATAGCCAATGCCTGTAGTGGTGCCATAGGTTTAGATAAAGAACCAGGACTGAAGCAGATTTTGAGAGCTTTTGTGTGATGATAAATTGTGTAGACTTAGGATATCCAGACCTTGTACGTTTTCCAATGCGTAGCTATCATGTGTTGTACTATAGAATCAATACATTTTGTAGAAAAAAGTGCTTGTAAAGGGGTATACACTTCTGGGTGAATTAATTCTGTGTTTTCCTGTTTATTGTAAAAAAGTTGGAAATTTTTTGGTATAGTTTTCAATTTTGTTTTATACTTGCACACATTTCATGTTAATGTTGTACTCTCATTTGATTTTGATTGGCTGTGTATAATCATGGATATTTTATCTAGATTCTTTTACTATATTTTATATGTTATTCTGTTACATTGAAGTTAGATGTACCTCAAATCATTATAGTTACATTGGTAATATGGTGAGATTGCTATCATATCACTGTGTCATTTCCATTATGTTCATCTAATTTCCAATGGAGATGTCTGGTCAGAAGTGGTTTGTTTGGTTCAGTTGCTGGGCCCTCCTTGGATATTGGTGCTTCATGTGAAGTGGAATAACTTAGGGTAGGTCCCTTTAGCTGGATTTGGTCAGGGCAATAAAGAGAGATGTAATGCTTATGTTATTGCTCCTCTCTCTCAAGGTAAAATTGTGTGGTCTGAGATGGTATCATGTTTGTTTTGGAGAAATACCACAGACCAATAACCTTGAAAGGTATTGGGAATAAAGAGGTCTGCTTTTTTCAAAATTCTGTGTAGGTGTCATAGTATGGCGCCATTTGCTGGTTAGGAAGTCATCTGATTTGATTTAAGTGATGGTGTTCACTGTGTTTTTTTTAGTCTTTGAAACCAGTGACTCCACAGGGACTTTGTTTTGGTAAATTTGTCACCAGTCTCTACTTCTGTGTACCAGAGTAGTATGTGATATCTGATAGCCAGGGGTTTGAAACTATTTTTTTAAGAATTCTGTACTGACTGGATTTCCGGATTATGAGGTCCTAGGCTATAGGAACTTTAGTATTTGCTGCTATTTACAATAAGTGACACATAAGATTGGTAAAGACACCAATATTGGAGATGGAGAGGCAAGGCTGAAGGGGAGGAGGAGGCCTTTATTTGAAGATAACAATTCCTTTGTTGTTATGTTCAAAAGTCTTATCTAGTAAGTATCCCATAGAAAGGTATTGGGAATAGAGACATATTTTTTTTTCAAAATTCCATGTAGGTGTCGTGGTATGGCACCATTTGCTTGTTAGGAAGTCATATAAGTTTATTTTACATGATGGTGTTCATTATGTTATTTTAGTCTCTGAAGCCAGTGACTCCATAGGGACTTGTTTTTTTATTACATTTGCCACCAGTCTCTACTTATTTGTCCCAGAGTAGTATGTGATATCTCATAGGCAGGGATTTGAAACTATTTTTTTAAGAATTCTGGACTGACTGGTTTCCTGGATGATGAGGTCTTAGGCTATGGGAACTTTGCTGTCTGCTGATTTTTATAATAAGTAACGCAAAGAATTGGTAAAGACACCAATTTTGGAGATGGAGAGGAAAGGCTGAAGGGGAGGAGGAGGCCTTTATTTGAAGATAACAATTCTTGTGTTGTTATGTTCAAAAGTCTTATCTAGTAAGTTTCCCATAGCTCGCTATCTTTTTTTCCAAATTCTTCATGTACCCACTATCTGACAAATATAATAGAAGTAGCATTATTTACTCACCTAATATTCCAAGAGCTGTTTTACAAATGGTTGGAGACTCATATGTATATTGGGCTTAAAGCCAATGCCTGTAGTGGTGCCATAGGTTTAGGTAAAGAACCAGGACTGAAGCAGATTTTGAGAGCTTTTGTGTGATGATAAATTGTGTAGACTTAGGATATCCAGACCTTGTACGTTTTCCAATGCGTAGCTATCATGTGTTGTACTATAGAATCAATAAATTTTGGAAAAAAAAGTGCTTGTAAAGGGGTATACACTTCTGGGTGAATTAATTCTGTGTTTTCCTGTTTATTGTAAAAAAGTTGGGATTTTTTGGTATAGTTTTCAATTTTGTTTTATACTTGCACACATTTCATGTTAATGTTGTACTCTCATTTGATTTTGATTGGCTGTGTATAATCATGGAGATTTTATCTAGATTATTTTACTATATTTTATATGTTATTCTGTTACATTGAAGTTAGATGTACCTCAAATCATTATAGTTACATTGGTAATATGGTGAGATTGCTATCATATCACTGTGTCATTTCCATTATGTTCATCTAATTTCCAATGGAGATGTCTGGTCAGAAGTGGTTTGTTTGGTTCAGTTGCTGGGCCCTCCTTGGATATTGGTGCTTCATGTGAAGTGGAATAACTTAGGGTAGGTCCCTTTAGCTGGATTTGATCAGGGCAATAAAGAAAGATGTAATGCTTGTGTTATTGCTCCTCTCTCTCAAGGTAAAATTGTGTGGTCTGAGATGGTATCATGTTTGTTTTGGAGAAATACCACAGACCAATAAACTTTAAAGGTAATGGGAATAAAGAGGTCTGCTTTTTTCAAAATTCTGTGTAGGTGTCATAGTATGGCGCCATTTGCTGGTTAGGAAGTCATCTGATTTGATTTTAGTGATGGTGTTCACTGTGTTTTTTTAGTCTTTGAAACCAGTGACTCCACAGGGACTTGGTTTTGGTAAATTTGTCACCAGTCTCTACTTCTGTGTACCAGAGAAGTATGTGATATCTGATAGCCAGGGGTTTGAAACTATTTTTTTAAGAATTCTGTACTGACTGGATTTCCGGATTATGAGGTCCTAGGCTATAGGAACTTTAGTATTTGCTGCTATTTACAATACGTGACACATAAGATTGGTAAAGACACCAATTTTGGAGATGGAGAGGAAAGGCTGAAGGGGAGGAGGAGGCCTTTATTTGAAGATAACAATTCTTGTGTTGTTATGTTCAAAAGTCTCATCTAGTAAGTTTCCCATAGGAAGGTATTGGGAATAGAGACATATTTTTTTTTCAAAATTCCATGTAGGTGTCGTGGTATGGCACCATTTTCTTGTTAGGAAGTCATATAAGTTTATTTTACATGATGGTGCTCATTATGTTATTTTAGTCTTTGAAGCCAGTGACTCCGTAGGGACTTGTTTTTTTATTAAATTTGCCACCAGTCTCTACTTATTTGTCCCAGTGTAGTATGTGATATCTCATAGGCAGGGATTTGAAACTATTTTTTTATGAATTCTGGACTGACTGGTTTCCTGGATGATGAGGTCTTAGGCTATGGGAACTTTACTGTCTACTGATTTTTATAATAAGTAACGCAAAGAATTGGTAAAGACACCAATTTTGGAGATGGAGAGGAAATGCTGAAGGGGAGGAGGAGGCCTTTATTTGAAGATAACAATTCTTGTGTTGTTATGTTCAAAAGTCTTATCTAGTAAGTTTCCCATAGCTCGCTATCTTTTTTTCCAAATTCTTCATGTACCCACTATCTGACAAATATAATAGAAGTAGCATTATTTACTCACCTAATATACCAAGAGCTGTTTTACAAATGGTTGGAGACTCATATGTATATTGGGCTTATAGCCAATGCCTGTAGTGGTGCCATAGGTTTAGATAAAGAACCAGGACTGAAGCAGATTTTGAGAGCTTTTGTGTGATGATAAATTGTGTAGACTTAGGATATCCAGACCTTGTACGTTTTCCAATGCATAGCTATCATGTGTTGTACTATAGAATCGATACATTTTGTAAAAAAAAAGTGCTTGTAAAGGGGTATACACTTCTGGGTGAATTAATTCTGTGTTTTCCTGTTTACTGTAAAAAAGTTGGGATTTTTTGGTATAGTTTTCAATTTTGTTTTATACTTGCACACATTTCATGTTAATGTTGTACTCTTATTTGATTTTGATTGGCTGTGTATAATCATGGAGATTTTATCTAGATTCTTTTACTATATTTGATATGTTATTCTGTTACATTGAAGTTAGATGTACCTCAAATCATTATAGTTACATTGGTAATATGGTGAGATTGCTATCATATCACTGTGTCATTTCCATTATGTTCATCTAATTTCCAATGGAGATGTCTGGTCAGAAGTGGTTTGTTTGGTTCAGTTGCTGGGCCCTCCTTGGATATTGGTGCTTCATGTGAAGTGGAATAACTTAGGGTAGGTCCCTTTAGCTGGATTTGGTCAGGGCAATAAAGAGAGATGTAATGCTTATGTTATTGCTCCTCTCTCTCAAGGTAAAATTGTGTGGTCTGAGATGGTATCATGTTTGTTTTTGAGAAATACCACAGACCAATAACCTTGAAAGATATTGGGAATAAAGAGGTCTGCTTTTTTCAAAATTCTGTGTAGGTGTCATAGTATGGCGCCATTTGCTGGTTAGGAAGTCATCTGATTTGATTTTAGTGATGGTGTTCACTGTGTTTTTTTAGTCTTTGAAACCAGTGACTCCACAGGGACTTGGTTTTGGTAAATTTGTCACCAGTCTCTACTTCTGTGTACCAGAGTAGTATGTGATATCTGATAGCCATGGGTTTGAAACTATTTTTTTAAGAATTCTGTACTGACTGGATTTCCGGATTATGAGGTCCTAGGCTATAGGAACTTTAGTATTTGCTGCTATTTACAATAAGTGACACATAAGATTGGTAAAGACACCAATTTTGGAGATGGAGAGGCAAGGCTGAAGGGGAGGAGGAGGCCTTTATTTGAAGATAACAATTCTTGTGTTGTTATGTTCAAAAGTCTTATGTAGTAAGTTTCCCATAGGAAGGTATTGGGAATAGAAACATATTTTTTTTTTCAAAATTCCATGTAGGTGTCGTGGTATGGCACCATTTGCTTGTTAGGAAGTCATATGAGTTTATTTTACATGATGGTGTTCATTATGTTATTTTAGTCTTTGAAGCCAGTGACTCCATAGGGACTTGTGTTTTGATTAAATTTGCCACCAGTCTCTACTTATTTGTCCCAGAGTAGTATGTGATATCTCATAGGCAGGGATTTGAAACTATTTTTTTAAGAATTCTGGACTGACTGGTTTCCTGGATGATGAGGTCTTAGGCTATGGGAACTTTACTGTCTGCTGATTTTTATAATAAGTAACGCAAAGAATTGGTAAAGACACCAATTTTGGAGATGGAGAGGAAAGGCTGAAGGGGAGGAGGAGGCCTTTATTTGAAGATAACAATTCTTGTGTTGTTATGTTCAAAAGTCTTATCTAGTAAGTTTCCCATAGCTCGCTATCTTTTTTTCCAAATTCTTCATGTACCCACTATCTGACAAATATAATTGAAGTAGCATTATTTACTCACCTAATATACCAAGAGCTGTTTTACAAATGGTTGGAGACTCATATGTATATTGGGCTTAAAGCCAATGCCTGTAGTGGTGCCATAGGTTTAGATAAAGAACCAGGACTGAAGCAGATTTTGAGAGCTTTTGTGTGATGATAAATTGTGTAGACTTAGGATATCCAGACCTTGTACGTTTTCCAATGCGTAGCTATCATGTGTTGTACTATAGAATCAATACATTTTGTAAAAAAAAGTGCTTGTAAAGGGGTATACACTTCTGGGTGAATTAATTCTGTGTTTTCCTGTTTATTGTAAAAAAGTTGGACATTTTTTGGTATAGTTTTCAATTTTGTTTTATACTTACACACATTTCATGTTAATGTTGTACTCTTATTTGATTTTGATTGGCTGTGTATAATCATGGAGATTTTATCTAGATTCTTTTACTATATTTTATATGTTATTCTGTTACATTGAAGTTAGATGTACCTCAAATCATTATAGTTACATTGGTAATATGGTGAGATTGCTATCATATCACTGTGTCATTTCCATTATGTTCATCTAATTTCCAATGGAGATGTCTGGTCAGAAGTGGTTTGTTTGGTTCAGTTGCTGGGCCCTCCTTGGATATTGGTGCTTCATGTGAAGTGGAATAACTTAGGGTAGGTCCCTTTAGCTGGATTTGGTCAGGGCAATAAAGAGAGATGTAATGCTTATGTTATTGCTCCTCTCTCTCAAGGTAAAATTGTGTGGTCTGAGATGGTATCAGGTTTGTTTTGGAGAAATACCACAGACCAATAACCTTGAAAAAGGTATTGGGAATAAAGAGGTCTGCTTTTTTCAAAATTCTGTGTAGGTGTCATAGTATGGCGCCATTTGCTGGTTAGGAAGTCATCTGATTTGATTTTAGTGATGGTGTTCACTGTGTTTTTTTAGTCTTTGAAACCAGTGACTCCACAGGGACTTGGTTTTGGTAAATTTGTCACCAGTCTCTACTTCTGTGTACCAGAGTAGTATGTGATATCTGATAGCCAGGGGTTTGAAACTATTTTTTTAAGAATTCTGTACTGACTGGATTTCCGGATTATGAGGTCCTAGGCTATAGGAACTTTAGTATTTGCTGCTATTTACAATAAGTGACACATAAGATTGGTAAAGACACCAATTTTGGAGATGGAGAGGCAAGGCTGAAGGGGAGGAGGAGGCCTTTATTTGAACATAACAATTCTTGTGTTGTTATGTTCAAAAGTCTTATCTAGTAAGTTTCCCATAGGAAGGTATTGGGAATAGAGACATATTTTTTTTTCAAAATTCCATGTAGGTGTCGTGGTATGGCACCATTTGCTTGTTAGGAAGTCATATGGGTTTATTTTACATGATGGTGTTCATTATGTTATTTTAGTCTTTGAAGCCAGTGACTCCATAGGGACTTGTTTTTTTTATTAAATTTGCCACCAGTCTCTACTTATTTGTCCCAGAGTAGTATGTGATATCTCATAGGCAGGGATTTGAAACTATTTTTTTAAGAATTCTGGACTGACTGGTTTCCTGGATGATGAGGTCTTAGGCTATGGGAACTTTACTGTCTGCTGATTTTTATAATAAGTAACGCAAAGAATTGGTAAAGACACCAATTTTGGAGATGGAGAGGAAAGGCTGAAGGGGAGGAGGAGGCCTTTATTTGAAGATAACAATTCTTGTGTTGTTATGTTCAAAAGTCTTATCTAGTAAGTTTCCCATAGCTCGCTATCTTTTTTTCCAAATTCTTCATGTACCCACTATCTGACAAATATAATTGACGTAGCATTATTTACTCACCTAATATACCAAGAGCTGTTTTACAAATGGTTGGAGACTCATATGTATATTGGGCTTAAAGCCAATGCCTGTAGTGGTGCCATAGGTTTAGATAAAGAACCAGGACTGAAGCAGATTTTGAGAGCTTTTGTGTGATGATAAATTGTGTAGACTTAGGATATCCAGACCTTGTACGTTTTCCAATGCGTAGCTATCATGTGTTGTACTATAGAATCAATACATTTTGTAAAAAAAAGTGCTTGTAAAGGGGTATACACTTCTGGGTGAATTAATTCTGTGTTTTCCTGTTTACTGTAAAAAAGTTGGGATTTTTTGGTATAGTTTTCAATTTTGTTTTATGCTTACACACATTTCATGTTAATGTTGTACTCTCATTTGATTTTGATTGGCTGTGTATAATCATGGAGATTTTATCTAGATTCTTTTACTATATTTTATATGTTATTCTGTTACATTGAAGTTAGATGTACCTCAAATCATTATAGTTACATTGGTAATATGGTGAGATTGCTATCATATCACTGTGTCATTTCCATTATGTTCATCTAATTTCCAATGGAGATGTCTGGTCAGAAGTGGTTTGTTTGGTTCAGTTGCTGTGCCCTCCTTGGATATTGGTGCTTCATGTGAAGTGGAATAACTTAGGGTAGGTCCCTTTAGCTGGATTTGGTAAGGGCAATAAAGAGAGATGTAATGCTTATGTTATTGCTCCTCTCTCTCAAGGTAAAATTGTGTGGTCTGAGATGGTATCAGGTTTGTTTTGGAGAAATACCACAGACCAATAACCTTGAAAGGTATTGGGAATAAAGAGGTCTGCTTTTTTCAAAATTCTGTGTAGGTGTCATAGTATGGCGCCATTTGCTGGTTAGGAAGTCATCTGATTTGATTTTAGTGATGGTGTTCACTGTGTATTTTTAGTCTTTGAAACCAGTGACTCCACAGGGACTTGGTTTTGGTAAATTTGTCACCAGTCTCTACTTCTGTGTACCAGAGTAGTATGTGATATCTGATAGCCAGGGGTTTGAAACTATTTTTTTAAGAATTCTGTACTGACTGGATTTCCGGATTATGAGGTCCTAGGCTATAGGAACTTTAGTATTTGCTGCTATTTACAATAAGTGACACATAAGATTGGTAAAGACACCAATTTTGGAGATGGAGAGGCAAGGCTGAAGGGGAGGAGGAGGCCTTTATTTGAACATAACAATTCTTGTGTTGTTATGTTCAAAAGTCTTATCTAGTAAGTTTCCCATAGGAAGGTATTGGGAATAGAGACATATTTTTTTTTCAAAATGCCATGTAGGTGTCGTGGTATGGCACCATTTGCTTGTTAGGAAGTCATATGGGTTTATTTTACATGATGGTGTTCATTATGTTATTTTAGTCTTTGAAGCCAGTGACTCCATAGGGGCTTGTTTTTTGATTAAATTTGCCACCAGTCTCTACTTATTTGTCCCAGAGTAGTATGTGATATCTCATAGGCAGGGATTTGAAACTATTTTTTTAAGAATTCTGGACTGACTGGTTTCCTGGATGATGAGGTCTTAGGCTATGGGAACTTTACTGTCTGCTGATTTTTGTAATAAGTAACGCAAAGAATTGGTAAAGACACCAATTTTGGAGATGGAGAGGAAAGGCTGAAGGGGAGGAGGAGGCCTTTATTTGAAGATAACAATTCTTGTGTTGTTATGTTCAAAAGTCTTATCTAGTAAGTTTCCCATAGCTCGCTATCTTTTTTTCCAAATTCTTCATGTACCCACTATCTGACAAATATAATAGAAGTAGCATTATTTACTCACCTAATATTCCAAGAGCTGTTTTACAAATGTTTGGAGACTCATATGTATATTGGGCTTAAAGCCAATGCCTGTAGTGGTGCCATAGGTTCAGATAAAGAACCAGGACTGAAGCAGATTTTGAGAGCTTTTGTGTGATGATAAATTGTGTAGACTTAGGATATCCAGACCTTGTACGTTTTCCAATGCGTAGCTATCATGTGTTGTACTATAGAATCAATACATTTTGTAAAAAAAAGTGCTTGTAAAGGGGTATACACTTCTGGGTGAATTAATTCTGTGTTTTCCTGTTTATTGTAAAAAAGTTGGAAATTTTTTGGTATAGTTTTCAATTTTGTTTTATACTTGCACACATTTGATGTTAATGTTGTACTCTAATTTGATTTTGATTGGCTGTGTATAATCATGGAGACTTTATCTAGATTCTTTTACTATATTTTATATGTTATTCTGTTACATTGAAGTTAGATGTACCTCAAATCATTATAGTTACATTGGTAATATGGTGAGATTGCTATAATATCACTGTGTCATTTCCATTATGTTCATCTAATTTCCAATGGAGATGTCTGGTCAGAAGTGGTTTGTTTGGTTCAGTTGCTGGGCCCTCCTTGGATATTGGTGCTTCATGTGAAGTGGAATAACTTAGGGTAGGTCCCTTTAGCTGGATTTGGTCAGGGCAATAAAGAGAGATGTAATTCTTATGTTATTGCTCCTCTCTCTCAAGGTAAAATTGTGTGATCTGAGATGGTATCATGTTTGTTTTGGAGAAATACCACAGACCAATAACCTTTAAAGGTATTGGGAATAAAAAGGTCTGCTTTTTTCAAAATTCTGTGTAGGTGTCATAGTATGGCGCCATTTGCTGGTTAGGAAGTCATCTGATTTGATTTTAGTGATGATGTTCACTGTGTTTTTTTAGTCTTTGAAACCAGTGACTCCACAGGGACTTGGTTTTGGTAAATTTGTCACCAGTCTCTACTTCTGTGTACCAGAGTAGTATGTGATATCTGATAGCCAGGGGTTTGAAACTATTTATTTAAGAATTCTGTACTGACTGGATTTCCGGATTATGAGGTCCTAGGCTATAGGAACTTTAGTATTTGCTGCTATTTACAATAAGTGACACATAAGATTGGTAAAGACACCAATTTTGGAGATGGAGAGGCAAGGCTGAAGGGGAGGAGGAGGCCTTTATTTGAAGATAACAATTCTTGTGTTGTTATGTTCAAAAGTCTTATCTAGTAAGTTTCCCATAGGAAGGTATTGGGAATAGAGACATATTTTTTTTTCAAAATTCCATGTAGGTGTCGTGGTATGGCACCATTTGCTTGTTAGGAAGTCATATGAGTTTATTTTACATGATGGTGTTCATTATGTTATTTTAGTCTTTGAAGCCAGTGACTCCATAGGGGCTTGTTTTTTTATTAAATTTGCCACCAGTCTCTACTTATTTGTCCCAGAGTAGTATGTGATATCTCATAGGCAGGGATTTGAAACTATTTTTTTAAGAATTCTGGACTGACTGGTTTCCTGGATGATGAGGTATTAGGCTATGGGAACTTTACTGTCTGCTGATTTTTGTAATAAGTAACGCAAAGAATTGGTAAAGACACCAATTTTGGAGATGGAGAGGAAAGGCTGAAGGGGAGGAGGAGGCCTTTATTTGAAGATAACAATTCTTGTGTTGTTATGTTCAAAAGTCTTATCTAGTAAGTTTCCCATAGCTCGCTATCTTTTTTTCCAAATTCTTCATGTACCCACTATCTGACAAATATAATAGAAGTAGCATTATTTACTCACCTAATATACCAAGAGCTGTTTTACAAATGGTTGGAGACTCATATGTATATTGGGCTAAAAGCCAATGCCTGTAGTGGTGCCATAGGTTCAGATAAAGAACCAGGACTGAAGCAGATTTTGAGAGCTTTTGTGTGATGATAAATTGTGTAGACTTAGGATATCCAGACCTTGTACGTTTTCCAATGTGTAGCTATCATGTGTTGTACTATAGAATCAATACATTTTGTAAAAAAAAGTGCTTGTAAAGGGGTATACACTTCTGGGTGAATTAATTCTGTGTTTTCCTGTTTATTGTAAAAAAGTTGGAAATTTTTAGGTATAGTTTTCAATTTTGTTTTATACTTGCACACATTTGATGTTAATGTTGTACTCTAATTTGATTTTGATTGGCTGTGTATAATCATGGAGACTTTATCTAGATTATTTTACTATATTTTATATGTTATTCTGTTACATTGAAGTTAGATGTACCTCAAATCATTATAGTTACATTGGTAATATGGTGAGATTGCTATAATATCACTGTGTCATTTCCATTATGTTCATCTAATTTCCAATGGAGATGTCTGGTCAGAAGTGGTTTGTTTGGTTCAGTTGCTGGGCCCTCCTTGGATATTGGTGCTTCATGTGAAGTGGAATAACTTAGGGTAGGTCCCTTTAGCTGGATTTGGTCAGGGCAATAAAGAGAGATGTAATGCTTATGTTATTGCTCCTCTCTCTCAAGGTAAAATTGTGTGATCTGAGATGGTATCATGTTTGTTTTGGAGAAATACCACAGACCAATAACCTTAAAAGGTATTGGGAATAAAGAGGTCTGCTTTTTTCAAAATTCTGTGTAGGTGTCATAGTATGGCGCCATTTGCTGGTTAGGAAGTCATCTGATTTGATTTTAGTGATGATGTTCACTGTGTTTTTTTAGTCTTTGAAACCAGTGACTCCACAGGGACTTGGTTTTGGTAAATTTGTCACCAGTCTCTACTTCTGTGTACCAGAGTAGTATGTGATATCTGATAGCCAGGGGTTTGAAACTATTTTTTTAAGAATTCTGTACTGACTGGATTTCCGGATTATGAGGTCCTAGGCTATAGGAACTTTAGTATTTGCTGCTATTTACAATAAGTGACACATAAGATTGGTAAAGACACCAATTTTGGAGATGGAGAGGCAAGGCTGAAGGGGAGGAGGAGGCCTTTATTTGAAGATAACAATTCTTGTGTTGTTATGTTCAAAAGTCTTATCTAGTAAGTTTCCCATAGGAAGGTATTGGGAATAGAGACATATTTTTTTTTCAAAATTCCATGTAGGTGTCGTGGTATGGCACCATTTGCTTGTTAGGAAGTCATATGAGTTTATTTTACATGATGGTGTTCATTATGTTATTTTAGTCTTTGAAGCCAGTGACTCCATAGGGGCTTGTTTTTTGATTAAATTTGCCACCAGTCTCTACTTATTTGTCCCAGAGTAGTATGTGATATCTCATAGGCAGGGATTTGAAACTATTTTTTTAAGAATTCTGGACTGACTGGTTTCCTGGATGATGAGGTCTTAGGCTATGGGAACTTTACTGTCTGCTGATTTTTATAATAAGTAACGCAAAGAATTGGTAAAGACACCAATTTTTGAGATGGAGAGGAAAGGCTGAAGGGGAGGAGGAGGATTTTATTTGAAGATAACAATTCTTGTGTTGTTATGTTCAAAAGTCTTATCTAGTAAGTTTCCCATAGCTCGCTATCTTTTTTTCCAAATTCTTCATGTACCCACTATCTGACAAATATAATAGAAGTAGCATTATTTACTCACCTAATATACCAAGAGCTGTTTTACAAATGGTTGGAGACTCATATGTATATTGGGCTTAAAGCCAATGCCTGTAGTGGTGCCATAGGTTTAGATAAAGAACCAGGACTGAAGCAGATTTTGAGAGCTTTTGTGTGATGATAAATTGTGTAGACTTAGGATATCCAGACCTTGTACGTTTTCCAATGCGTAGCTATCATGTGTTGTACTATAGAATCAATACATTTTGGGAAAAAAAGAGTGCTTGTAAAGGGGTATACACTTCTGGGTGAATTAATTCCGTGTTTTCCTGTTTATTGTAAAAAAGTTGGAAATTTTTTGGTATAGTTTTCAATTTTGTTTTATACTTGCACACATTTCATGTTAATGTTGTACTCTCATTTGATTTTGATTGGCTGTGTATAATCATGGAGATTTTATCTAGATTCTTTTACTATATTTTATATGTTATTCTGTTACATTGAAGTTAGATGAACCTCAAATCATTATAGTTACATTGGTAATATGGTGAGATTGCTATCATATCACTGTGTCATTTCCATTATGTTCATCTAATTTCCAATGGAGATGTCTGGTCAGAAGTGGTTTGTTTGGTTCAGTTGCTGGGCCCTCCTTGGATATTGGTGCTTCATGTGAAGTGGATTAACTTAGGGTAGGTCCCTTTAGCTGGATTTGGTCAGGGCAATAAAGAGAGATGTAATGCCTATGTTATTGCTCCTCTCTCTCAAGGTAAAATTGTGTGGTCTGAGATGGTATCATGTTTGTTTTGGAGAAATACCACAGACCAATAACCTTGAAAGGTATTGGGAATAAAGAGGTCTGCTTTTTTCAAAATTCTGTGTAGGTGTCATAGTATGGCGCCATTTGCTGGTTAGGAAGTCATCTGATTTGATTTTAGTGATGGTGTTCACTGTGTTTTTTTAGTCTTTGAAACCAGTGACTCCACAGGGACTTGGTTTTGGTAAATTTGTCACCAGTCTCTACTTCTGTGTACCAGAGTAGTATGTGATATCTGATAGCCAGGGGTTTGAAACAATTTTTTTAAGAATTCTGTACTGACTGGATTTCCGGATTATGAGGTCCTAGGCTATAGGAACTTTAGTATTTGCTGCTATTTACAATAAGTGACACATAGGATTGGTAAAGACACCAATTTTGGAGATGGAGAGGAAAGGCTGAAGGGGAGGAGGAGGCCTATATTTGAAGATAACAATTCTTGTGTTGTTATGTTCAAAAGTCTTATCTAGTAAGTTTCCCATAGGAAGGTATTGGGAATAGAGACATATTTATTTTTCAAAATTCCATGTAGGTGTCGTGGTATGGCACCATTTGCTTGTTAGGAAGTCATATGAGTTTATTTTACATGATGGTGTTCATTATGTTATTTTAGTCTTTGAAGCCAGTGACTCCATAGGGACTTGTTTTTTGATTACATTTGCCACCAGTCTCTACTTATTTGTCCCAGAGTAGTATGTGATATCTCATAGGCAGGGATTTGAAACTATTTTTTTAAGAATTCTGGACTGACTGGTTTCCTGGATGATGAGGTCTTAGGCTATGGGAACTTTACTGTCTGCTGATTTTTATAATAAGTAACGCAAAGAATTGGTAAAGACACCAATTTTGGAGATGGAGAGGAAAGGCTGAAGGGGAGGAGGAGGCCTTTATTTGAAGATAACAATTCTTGTGTTGTTATGTTCAAAAGTCTTATCTAGTAAGTTTCCCATAGCTCGCTATCTTTTTTTCCAAATTCTTCATGTACCCACTATCTGACAAATATAATAGAAGTAGCATTATTTACTCACCTAATATTTCAAGAGCTGTTTTACAAATGGTTGGAGACTCATATGTATATTGGGCTTAAAGCCAATGCCTGTAGTGGTGCCATAGGTTTAGATAAAGAACCAGGACTGAAGCAGATTTTGAGAGCTTTTGTGTGATGATAAATCGTGTAGACTTAGGATATCCAGACCTTGTACGTTTTCCAATGCGTAGCTATCATGTGTTGTACTATAGAATCAATACATTTTGTAAAAAAAAAAGTGCTTGTAAAGGGGTATACACTTCTGGGTGAATTAATTCCGTGTTTTCCTGTTTATTGTAAAAAAGTTGGAAATTTTTTGGTATAGTTTTCAATTTTGTTTTATACTTGCACACATTTCATGTTAATGTTGTACTGTCATTTGATTTTGATTGGCTGTGTATAATCATGGAGATTTTATCTATATTCTTTTACTATATTTTATATGTTATTCTGTTACATTGAATTTAGATGTACCTCAAATCATTATAGTTACATTGGTAATGTGGTGAGATTGCTATCATATCACTGTGTCATTTCCATTATGTTCATCTAATTTCCAATGGAGATGTCTGGTCAGAAGTGGTTTGTTTGGTTCAGTTGCTGGGCCCTCCTTGGATATTGGTGCTTCATGTGAAGTGGAATAACTTAGGGTAGGTCCCTTTAGCTGGATTTGGTCAGGGCAATACAGAGAGATGTAATGCTTATGTTATTGCTCCTCTCTCTCAAGGTAAAATTGTGTGGTCTGAGATGGTATCATGTTTGTTTTGGAGAAATACCACAGACCAATAACCTTGAAAGGTATTGGGAATAAAGAGGTCTGCTTTTTTCAAAATTCTGTGTAGGTGTCATAGTATGGTTCCATTTGCTGGTTAGGAAGTCATCTGATTTGATTTTAGTGATGGTGTTCACTGTGTTTTTTTAGTCTTTGAAACCAGTGACTCCACAGGGACTTGGTTTTGGTAAATTTGTCACCAGTCTCTACTTCTGTGTACCAGAGTAGTGTGTGATATCTGATAGCCAGGGGTTTATTTTTTTAAGAATTCTGTACTGATTGGATTTCCGGATTATGAGGTCCTAGGCTATAGGAACTTTAGTATTTGCTGCTATTTAGATTACGTGACACATAAGATTGGTAAAGACACCAATTTTGGAGATGGAGAGGCAAAGCTGAAGGGGAGGAGGAGGCCTTTATTTGAAGATAACAATTCTTGTGTTGTTATGTTCAAAAGTCTTATCTAGTAAGTTTCCCATAGGAAGGTATTGGGAATAGAGACATATTTTTTTTTCAAAATTCCATGTAGGTGTCGTGGTATGGCACCATTTGCTTGTTAGGAAGTTATATAAGTTTATTTTACATGATGGTGCTCATTATGTTATTTTAGTCTTTGAAGCCAGTGACTCCATAGGGACTTGTTTTTTGATTAAATTTGCCACCAGTCTCTACTTATTTGTCCCAGAGTAGTATGTGATATCTCATAGGCAGGGATTTGAAACAATTTTTTTAAGAATTCTGGACTGACTGGTTTCCTGGATGATGAGGTCTTAGGCTATGGGAACTTTACTGTCTGCTGATTTTTATAATAAGTAACGCAAAGAATTGGTAAAGACACCAATTTTGGAGATGGAGAGGAAAGGCTGAAGGGGAGGAGGAGGCCTTTATTTGAAGATAAAAATTCTTGTGTTGTTATGTTCAAAAGTCTTATCTAGTAAGTTTCCCATAGCTCGCTATCTTTTTTTCAAAATTCTTCATGTACCCACTATCTGACAAATATAATAGAAGTAGCATTATTTACTCACCTAATATACCAAGAGCTGTTTTACAAATGGTTGGAGACTCATATGTATATTGGGCTTAAAGCCAATGCCTGTAGTGGTGCCATATGTTTAGATAAAGAACCAGGACTGAAGCAGATTTTGAGAGCTTTTATGTGATGATAAATTGTGTAGACTTCGGATATCCAGACCTTGTACGTTTTCCAATGCATAGCTATCATGTGTTGTACTATAGAATCAATACATTTTGTAAAAAAAAAAAGTGCTTGTAAAGGGGTATACACTTCTGGGTGAATTAATTCTGTGTTTTCCTGTTTACTGTAAAAAAGTTGGGATTTTTTTGGTATAGTTTTCAATTTTGTTTTATACTTGCACACATTTCATGTTAATGTTGTACTCTCATTTGATTTTGATTGGCTGTGTATAATCATGGAGATTTTATCTAGATTATTTTACTATATTTTATATGTTATTCTGTTACATTGAAGTTAGATGTACCTCAAATCATTATAGTTACATTGGTAATATGGTGAGATTGCTATCATATCACTGTGTAATTTCCATTATGTTCATCTAATTTCCAATGGAGATGTCTGGTCAGAAGTGGTTTGTTTGGTTCAGTTGCTGGGCCCTCCTTGGATATTGGTGCTTCATGTGAAGTGGAATAACTTAGGGTAGGTCCCTTTAGCTGGATTTGGTCAGGGCAATAAAGAGAGATGTAATGCCTATGTTATTGCTCCTCTCTCTCAAGGTAAAATTGTGTGGTCTGAGATGGTATCATGTTTGTTTTGGAGAAATACCACAGACCAATAACCTTGAAAGGTATTGGGAATAAAGAGGTCTGCTTTTTTCAAAATTCTGTGTAGGTGTCATAGTATGGCGCCATTTGCTGGTTAGGAAGTCACCTGATTTGATTTTAGTGATTGTGTTCACTGTGTTTTTTTAGTCTTTGAAACCAGTGACTCCACAGCGACTTGGTTTTGGTAAATTTGTCACCAGTCTCTACTTCTGTGTACCAGAGTAGTATGTGATATCTGATAGCCAGGGGTTTGAAACTATTTTTTTAAGAATTCTGTACTGACTGGATTTCCGCATTATGAGGTCATAGGCTATAGGAAATTTAGTATTTGCTGCTATTTACAATAAGTGACACATAAGATTGGTAAAGACACCAATTTTGGAGATGGAGAGGCAAGGCTGAAGGGGAGGAGGAGGCCTTTATTTGAAGATAACAATTCTTGTGTTGTTATGTTCAAAAGTCTTATCTAGTAAGTTTCCCATAGGAAGGTATTGGGAATAGGGAAATATTTTTTTTTCAAAATTCCATGTAGGTGTCGTGGTATGGCACCATTTGCTTGTTAGGAAGTCATATGAGTTTATTTTACATGATGGTGTTCATTATGTTATTTTAGTCTTTGAAGCGAGTGACTCCATAGGGACTTGTTTTTTGATTAAATTTGCCACCAGTCTCTACTTATTTTTTCCCAGAGTAGTATGTGATATCTCATAGGCAGGGATTTGAAACTATTTTTTTAAGAATTCTGGACTGACTGGTTTCCTGGATGATGAGGTCGTAGGCTATGGGAACTTTACTGTCTGCTGATTTTTATAATAAGTAACGCAAAGAATTGGTAAAGACACCAATTTTTGAGATGGAGAGGAAAGGCTGAAGGGGAGGAGGAGGATTTTATTTGAAGATAACAATTCTTGTGTTGTTATGTTCAAAAGTCTTATCTAGTAAGTTTCCCATAGCTCGCTATCTTTTTTTCCAAATTTTTCATGTACCCACTATCTGACAAATATAATAGAAGTAGCATTATTTACTCACCTAATATACCAAGAGCTGTTTTACAAATGGTTGGAGACTCATATGTATATTGGGCTTAAAGCCAATGCCTGTAGTGGTGCCATAGGTTTAGATAAAGAACCAGGACTGAAGCAGATTTTGAGAGCTTTTGTGTGATGATAAATTGTGTAGACTTAGGATATCCAGACCTTGTACGTTTTCCAATGCATAGCTATCATGTGTTGTACTATAGAATAAATACATTTTTTAGTGCTTGTAAAGGGGTATACACTTCTGGGTGAATTTATTCTGTGTTTTCCTGTTTACTGTAAAAAAGTTGGGATTTTTTGGTATAGTTTTCAATTTTGTTTTATACTTACACACATTTCATGTTAATGTTGTACTCTCATTTGATTTTGATTGGCTGTGTATAATCATGGAGATTTTATCTAGATTCTTTTACTATATTTTATATGTTATTCTGTTACATTGAAGTTAAATGTACCTCAAATCATTATAGTTACATTGGTAATATGGTGAGATTGCTATCATATCACTGTGTCATTTCCATTATGTTCATCTAATTTCCAATGGAGATGTCTGGTCAGAAGTGGTTTGTTTGGTTCAGTTGCTGGGCCCTCCTTGGATATTGGTGCTTCATGTGAAGTGGAATAACTTAGGGTAGGTCCCTTTAGCTGGATTTGGTCAGGGCAATAAAGAGAGATGTAATGCTTATGTTATTGCTCCTCTTTCTCAAGGTAAAATTGTGTGGTCTGAGATGGTATCATGTTTGTTTTGGAGAAATACTACAGACCAATAACCTTGAAAGGTATTGTGAATAAAGAGGTCTGCTTTTTTCAAAATTCTGTGTAGGTGTCATAGTATGGCGCCATTTGCTGGTTAGGAAGTCATCTGATTTGATTTTAGTGATGGTGTTCACTGTGTTTTTTTAGTCTTTGAAACCAGTGACTACACAGGGACTTGGTTTTGGTAAATTTGTCACCAGTCTCTACTTCTGTGTACCAGAGTAGTATGTGATATCTGATAGCCAGGGGTTTGAAACTATTTTTTTTAAGAATTCTGTACTGACTGCATTTCCGGATTATGAGGTCCTAGGCTATAGGAACTTTAGTATTTGCTGCTATTTACAATAAGTGACACATAAGATTGGTAAAGACACCAATTTTGGAGATGGAGAGGCAAGGCTGAAGGGGAGGAGGAGGCCTTCATTTGAAGATAACAATTCTTCTGTTGTTATGTTCAAAAGTCTTATCTAGTAAGTTTCCCATAGGAATGTATTGGGAATAGAGATATATTTTTTTTTCAAAATTCCATGTAGGTGTCGTGGTATGGCACCATTTGCATGTTAGGAAGTCATATGAATTTATTTTACATGATGGTGTTCATTATGTTATTTTAGTCTTTAAAGCCAGTGACTCCATAGGGACTTGTTTTTTGATTAAATTTGCCACCAGTCTCTACTTATTTGTCCCAGAGTAGTATGTTATATCTCATAGGCAGGGATTTGAAACTATTTTTTTAAGAATTCTGGACTGACTGGTTTCCTGGATGATGAGGTCTTAGGCTATGGGAACTTTACTGTCTGCTGATTTTTATAATAAGTAACGTAAAGAATTGGTAAAGACACCAATTTTGGAGATGGAGAGGAAAGGCTGAAGGGGAGGAGGAGGCCTTTATTTGAAGATAACAATTCTTGTGTTGTTATGTTCAAAAGTCTTATCTAGTAAGTTTCCCATAGCTCGCTATCTTTTTTTCCAAATTCTTCATGTACCCACTATCTGACAAATATAATAGAAGTAGCATTATTTACTCACCTAATATTCCAAGAGCTGTTTTACAAATGGTTGGAGACTCATATGTATATTGGGCTAAAAGCCAATGCCTGTAGTGGTGCCATAGGTTTAGATAAAGAACCAGGACTGAAGCAGATTTTGAGAGCTTTTGTGTGATGATAAATCGTGTAGACTTAGGATATCCAGACCTTGTACGTTTTCCAATGCGTAGCTATCATGTGTTGTACTATAGAATCAATACATTTTGTAAAAAAAAAAGTGCTTGTAAAGGGGTATACACTTCTGGGTGAATTAATGTTTTCCTGTTTACTGTAAAAAAGTTGGGATTTGTTGGTATAGTTTTCTATTTTGTTTTATACTTGCACACATTTCATGTTAATGTTGTACTCTCATTTGATTTTGATTGGCTGTGTATAATTATGGAGATTTTATCTAGATTCTTTTACTATATTTTATATGTTATTCTGTTACATTGAAGTTAGATGTACCTCAAATCATTATAGTTACATTGGTAATATGGTGAGATTGCTATCATATCACTGTGTCATTTCCATTATGTTCATCTAATTTCCAATGGAGATGTCTGGTCAGAAGTGGTTTGTTTGGTTCAGTTGCTGGGCCCTCCTTGGATATTGGTGCTTCATGTGATGTGGAATTACTTAGGGTAGGTCCCTTTTGCTGGATTTGGTCAGGGCAATAAAGAGAGATGTAATGCTTATGTTATTGCTCCTCTCTCTCAAGGTAAAATTGTGTGGTCTGAGATGGTATCATGTTTGTTTTGGAGAAATACCACAGACCAATAACCTTAAAAGGTATTGGGAATAAAGTGGTCTGCTTTTTTCAAAATTCTGTGTAGGTGTCATAGTATGGCACCATTTGCTGGTTAGGAAGTCATCTGATTTTATTTTAGTGATGGTGTTAACTGTTTTTTTTTTAGTCTTTGAAACCAGTGACTCCACAGGGAATTGGTTTTGGTAAATTTGTCACCAGTCTCTACTTCTGTGTACCAGAGTAGTATGTGATATCTGATAGCCAGGGGTTTGAAACTATTAATTTAAGAATTCTGTACTGACTGGATTTCCGGATTATGAGGTCCTAGGCTATAGGAACTTTAGTATTTGCTGCTATTTACAATAAGTGACACATAAGATTGGTAAAGACACCAATTTTGGAAATGGAGAGGCAAGGCTGAAGGGGAGGAGGAGGCCTTTATTTGAAGATAACAATTCTTGTGTTGTTATGTTCAAAAGTCTTATCTAGTAAGTTTCCCATAGGAAGGTATTGGGAATAGAGACATATTTTTTTTTCAAAATTCCATGTAGGTGTCGTGGTATGGCACCATTTGCTTGTTAGGAAGTCATATGAGTTTATTTTACATGATTGTGTTCATTATGTTATTTTAGTCTTTGAAGCCAGTGACTCCACAGGGACTTGTTTTTTGATTAAATTTGCCACCAGTCTCTACTTATTTGTCCCAGAGTAGTATGTGATATCTCATAGGCAGGGATTTGAAACTATTTTTTTAAGAATTCTGGACTGACTGGTTTCCTGGATGATGAGGTCTTAGGCTATGGGAACTTTACTGTCTGCTGATTTTTATAATAAGTAACGCAAAGAATTGGTAAAGACACCAATTTTGGAGATGGAGAGGAAAGGCTGAAGGGGAGGAGGAGGCCTTTATTTGAAGATAACAATTCTTGTGTTGTTATGTTCAAAAGTCTTATCTAGTAAGTTTCCCATAGCTCGCTATCTTTTTTTCCAAATTTTTCATGTACCCACTATCTGACAAATATAATAGAAGTAGCATTATTTACTCACCTAATATACCAAGAGCTGTTTTACAAATGGTTGGAGACTCATATGTATATTGGGCTTAAAGCCAATGCCTGTAGTGGTGCCATAGGTTTAGATAAAGAACCAGGACTGAAGCAGATTTTGAGAGCTTTTGTGTGATGATAAATTGTGTAGACTTAGGATATCCAGACCTTGTACGTTTTCCAATGCATAGCTATCATGTGTTGTACTATAGAATAAATACATTTTTTAGTGCTTGTAAAGGGGTATACACTTCTGGGTGAATTTATTCTGTGTTTTCCTGTTTACTGTAAAAAAGTTGGGATTTTTTGGTATAGTTTTCAATTTTGTTTTATACTTACACACATTTCATGTTAATGTTGTACTCTCATTTGATTTTGATTGGCTGTGTATAATCATGGAGATTTTATCTAGATTCTTTTACTATATTTTATATGTTATTCTGTTACATTGAAGTTAAATGTACCTCAAATCATTATAGTTACATTGGTAATATGGTGAGATTGCTATCATATCACTGTGTCATTTCCATTATGTTCATCTAATTTCCAATGGAGATGTCTGGTCAGAAGTGGTTTGTTTGGTTCAGTTGCTGGGCCCTCCTTGGATATTGGTGCTTCATGTGAAGTGGAATAACTTAGGGTAGGTCCCTTTAGCTGGATTTGGTCAGGGCAATAAAGAGAGATGTAATGCTTATGTTATTGCTCCTCTCTCTCACGGTAAAATTGTGTGGTCTGAGATGGTATCATGTTTGTTTTGGAGAAATACCACAGAATAATAACCTTTAAAGGAATTGGGAATAAAGAGGTCTGCTTTTTTCAAAATTCTGTGTAGGTGTCATAGTATGGCGCCATTTGCTGGTTAGGAAGTCATCTGATTTGATTTTAGCGATGGTGTTCACTGTGTTTTTTTAGTCTTTGAAACCAGTGACTCCACAGGGACTTGGTTTTGGTAAATTTGTCACCAGTCTCTACTTCTGTCTACCAGAGTAGTATGTGATATCTGATAGCCAGGGGTTTGAAACTATTTTTTTAAAAATTCTGTACTGACTGGATTTCCGGATTAAGAGGTCCTAGGCTATAGGAACTTTAGTATTTGCTGCTATTTACAATAAGTGACACATAAGATTGGTAAAGACACCAATTTTGGAGATGGAGAGGCAAGGCTGAAGGGGAGGAGGAGGCCTTTATTTGAAGATAACAATTCTTGTGTTGTTATGTTCAAAAGTCTTATCTAGTAAGTTTCCCATAGGAAGGTATTGGAAATAGAGACATATTTTTTTTTCAAAATTCCATGTAGGTGTCGTGGTATGGCACCCTTTTCTTGTTAGGAAGTCATATGAGTTTATTTTACATGATGGTGTTCATTATGTTATTTTAGTCTTTGAAGCCAGTGACTCCATAGGGACTTGTTTTTTGATTAAATTTGCCACCAGTCTCTACTTATTTTTCCCAGAGTAGTATGTGATATCTCATAGGCAGGGATTTGAAACTATTTTTTTAAGAATTCTGGACTGACTGGTTTCCTGGATGATGAGGTCTTAGGCTATGGGAACTTTACTGTCTACTGATTTTTATAATAAGTAACGCAAAGAATTGGTAAAGACACCAATTTTGGAGATGGAGAGGAAAGGCTGAAGGGGAAGAGGAGGCCTTTATTTGAAGATAACAATTCTTGTGTTGTTATGTTCAAAAGTCTTATCTAGTAAGTTTCCCATAGCTCGCTATCTTTTTTTCCAAATTCTTCATGTACCCACTATCTGACAAATATAATAGAAGTAGCATTATTTACTCACCTAATATACCAAGAGCTGTTTTACAAATGGTTGGAGACTCATATGTATATTGGGCTTAAAGCCAATGCCTGTAGTGGTGCCATATGTTTAGATAAAGAACCAGGACTGAAGCAGATTTTGAGAGCTTTTGTGTGATGATAAATCGTGTAGACTTAGGATATCCAGACCTTGTACGTTTTCCAATGCGTAGCTATCATGTGTTGTACTATAGAATCAATACATTTTGTAAAAAAAAAAGTGCTTGTAAAGGGGTATACACTTCTGGGTGAATTAATTCCGTGTTTTCCTGTTTATTGTAAAAAAGTTGGAAATTTTTTGGTATAGTTTTCAATTTTGTTTTATACTTGCACACATTTCATGTTAATGTTGTACTGTCATTTGATTTTGATTGGCTGTGTATAATCATGGAGATTTTATCTAGATTCTTTTACTATATTTTATATGTTATTCTGTTACATTGAATTTAGATGTACCTCAAATCATTATAGTTACATTGGTAATATGGTGAGATTGCTATCATAACACTGTGTCATTTCCATTATGTTCATCTAATTTCCAATGGAGATGTCTGGTCAGAAGTGGTTTGTTTGGTTCAGTTGCTGGGCCCTCCTTGGATATTGGTGCTTCATGTGAAGTGGAATAACTTAGGGTAGGTCCCTTTAGCTGGATTTGGTCAGGGCAATAAAGAGAGATGTAATGCTTATGTTATTGCTCCTCTCTCTCACGGTAAAATTGTGTGGTCTGAGATGGTATCATGTTTGTTTTGGAGAAATACCACAGAATAATAACCTTTAAAGGAATTGGGAATAAAGAGGTCTGCTTTTTTCAAAATTCTGTGTAGGTGTCATAGTATGGCGCCATTTGCTGGTTAGGAAGTCATCTGATTTGATTTTAGCGATGGTGTTCACTGTGTTTTTTTAGTCTTTGAAACCAGTGACTCCACAGGGACTTGGTTTTGGTAAATTTGTCACCAGTCTCTACTTCTGTCTACCAGAGTAGTATGTGATATCTGATAGCCAGGGGTTTGAAACTATTTTTTTAAAAATTCTGTACTGACTGGATTTCCGGATTAAGAGGTCCTAGGCTATAGGAACTTTAGTATTTGCTGCTATTTACAATAAGTGACACATAAGATTGGTAAAGACACCAATTTTGGAGATGGAGAGGCAAGGCTGAAGGGGAGGAGGAGGCCTTTATTTGAAGATAACAATTCTTGTGTTGTTATGTTCAAAAGTCTTATCTAGTAAGTTTCCCATAGGAAGGTATTGGAAATAGAGACATATTTTTTTTTCAAAATTCCATGTAGGTGTCGTGGTATGGCACCCTTTTCTTGTTAGGAAGTCATATGAGTTTATTTTACATGATGGTGTTCATTATGTTATTTTAGTCTTTGAAGCCAGTGACTCCATAGGGACTTGTTTTTTGATTAAATTTGCCACCAGTCTCTACTTATTTTTCCCAGAGTAGTATGTGATATCTCATAGGCAGGGATTTGAAACTATTTTTTTAAGAATTCTGGACTGACTGGTTTCCTGGATGATGAGGTCTTAGGCTATGGGAACTTTACTGTCTACTGATTTTTATAATAAGTAACGCAAAGAATTGGTAAAGACACCAATTTTGGAGATGGAGAGGAAAGGCTGAAGGGGAAGAGGAGGCCTTTATTTGAAGATAACAATTCTTGTGTTGTTATGTTCAAAAGTCTTATCTAGTAAGTTTCCCATAGCTCGCTATCTTTTTTTCCAAATTCTTCATGTACCCACTATCTGACAAATATAATAGAAGTAGCATTATTTACTCACCTAATATACCAAGAGCTGTTTTACAAATGGTTGGAGACTCATATGTATATTGGGCTTAAAGCCAATGCCTGTAGTGGTGCCATAGGTTTAGATAAAGAACCAGGACTGAAGCAGATTTTGAGAGCTTTTGTGTGATGATAAATTGTGTAGACTTAGGATATCCAGTTCTTGTGCGTTTTCCAATGCGTAGCTATCATGTGTTGTACTATAGAATCAATACATTTTGGGAAAAAAAGTGCTTGTAAAGGGGTATACACTTCTGGGTGAATTAATTCTGTGTTTTCCTGTTTATTGTAAAAAAGTTGTGATTTTTTGGTATAGTTTTCAATTTTGTTTTATATTTGCACACATTTCATGTTAATGTTGTACTCTCATTTGATTTTGATTGGCTGTGTATAATCATGGAGATTTTATCTAGATTCTTTTACTATATTTTATATGTTATTCTGTTACATTGAAGTTAGATGTACCTCAAATCATTATAGTTAAATTGGTAATATGGTCAGATTGCTATCATATCACTGTGTCATTTCCATTATGTTCATCTAATTTCCAATGGAGATGTCTGGTCAGAAGTGGTTTGTTTGGTTCAGTTGCTGGGCCCTCCTTGGATATTGGTGCTTCATGTGAAGTGGAATAACTTAGGGTAGGTCCCTTTAGCTGGATTTGGTCAGGGCAATAAAGAGAGATGTAATGCTTATGTTATTGCTCCTCTTTCTCAAGGTAAAATTGTGTGGTCTGAGATGGTATCATGTTTGTTTTGGAGAAATACTACAGACCAATAACCTTGAAAGGTATTGTGAATAAAGAGGTCTGCTTTTTTCAAAATTCTGTGTAGGTGTCATAGTATGGCGCCATTTGCTGGTTAGGAAGTCATCTGATTTGATTTTAGTGATGGTGTTCACTGTGTTTTTTTAGTCTTTGAAACCAGTGACTACACAGGGACTTGGTTTTGGTAAATTTGTCACCAGTCTCTACTTCTGTGTACCAGAGTAGTATGTGATATCTGATAGCCAGGGGTTTGAAACTATTTTTTTTAAGAATTCTGTACTGACTGCATTTCCGGATTATGAGGTCCTAGGCTATAGGAACTTTAGTATTTGCTGCTATTTACAATAAGTGACACATAAGATTGGTAAAGACACCAATTTTGGAGATGGAGAGGCAAGGCTGAAGGGGAGGAGGAGGCCTTCATTTGAAGATAACAATTCTTCTGTTGTTATGTTCAAAAGTCTTATCTAGTAAGTTTCCCATAGGAATGTATTGGGAATAGAGATATATTTTTTTTTCAAAATTCCATGTAGGTGTCGTGGTATGGCACCATTTGCATGTTAGGAAGTCATATGAATTTATTTTACATGATGGTGTTCATTATGTTATTTTAGTCTTTAAAGCCAGTGACTCCATAGGGACTTGTTTTTTGATTAAATTTGCCACCAGTCTCTACTTATTTGTCCCAGAGTAGTATGTTATATCTCATAGGCAGGGATTTGAAACTATTTTTTTAAGAATTCTGGACTGACTGGTTTCCTGGATGATGAGGTCTTAGGCTATGGGAACTTTACTGTCTGCTGATTTTTATAATAAGTAACGTAAAGAATTGGTAAAGACACCAATTTTGGAGATGGAGAGGAAAGGCTGAAGGGGAGGAGGAGGCCTTTATTTGAAGATAACAATTCTTGTGTTGTTATGTTCAAAAGTCTTATCTAGTAAGTTTCCCATAGCTCGCTATCTTTTTTTCCAAATTCTTCATGTACCCACTATCTGACAAATATAATAGAAGTAGCATTATTTACTCACCTAATATTCCAAGAGCTGTTTTACAAATGGTTGGAGACTCATATGTATATTGGGCTAAAAGCCAATGCCTGTAGTGGTGCCATAGGTTTAGATAAAGAACCAGGACTGAAGCAGATTTTGAGAGCTTTTGTGTGATGATAAATCGTGTAGACTTAGGATATCCAGACCTTGTACGTTTTCCAATGCGTAGCTATCATGTGTTGTACTATAGAATCAATACATTTTGTAAAAAAAAAAGTGCTTGTAAAGGGGTATACACTTCTGGGTGAATTAATGTTTTCCTGTTTACTGTAAAAAAGTTGGGATTTGTTGGTATAGTTTTCTATTTTGTTTTATACTTGCACACATTTCATGTTAATGTTGTACTCTCATTTGATTTTGATTGGCTGTGTATAATTATGGAGATTTTATCTAGATTCTTTTACTATATTTTATATGTTATTCTGTTACATTGAAGTTAGATGTACCTCAAATCATTATAGTTACATTGGTAATATGGTGAGATTGCTATCATATCACTGTGTCATTTCCATTATGTTCATCTAATTTCCAATGGAGATGTCTGGTCAGAAGTGGTTTGTTTGGTTCAGTTGCTGGGCCCTCCTTGGATATTGGTGCTTCATGTGATGTGGAATTACTTAGGGTAGGTCCCTTTTGCTGGATTTGGTCAGGGCAATAAAGAGAGATGTAATGCTTATGTTATTGCTCCTCTCTCTCAAGGTAAAATTGTGTGGTCTGAGATGGTATCATGTTTGTTTTGGAGAAATACCACAGACCAATAACCTTAAAAGGTATTGGGAATAAAGTGGTCTGCTTTTTTCAAAATTCTGTGTAGGTGTCATAGTATGGCACCATTTGCTGGTTAGGAAGTCATCTGATTTTATTTTAGTGATGGTGTTAACTGTTTTTTTTTTAGTCTTTGAAACCAGTGACTCCACAGGGAATTGGTTTTGGTAAATTTGTCACCAGTCTCTACTTCTGTGTACCAGAGTAGTATGTGATATCTGATAGCCAGGGGTTTGAAACTATTAATTTAAGAATTCTGTACTGACTGGATTTCCGGATTATGAGGTCCTAGGCTATAGGAACTTTAGTATTTGCTGCTATTTACAATAAGTGACACATAAGATTGGTAAAGACACCAATTTTGGAAATGGAGAGGCAAGGCTGAAGGGGAGGAGGAGGCCTTTATTTGAAGATAACAATTCTTGTGTTGTTATGTTCAAAAGTCTTATCTAGTAAGTTTCCCATAGGAAGGTATTGGGAATAGAGACATATTTTTTTTTCAAAATTCCATGTAGGTGTCGTGGTATGGCACCATTTGCTTGTTAGGAAGTCATATGAGTTTATTTTACATGATTGTGTTCATTATGTTATTTTAGTCTTTGAAGCCAGTGACTCCACAGGGACTTGTTTTTTGATTAAATTTGCCACCAGTCTCTACTTATTTGTCCCAGAGTAGTATGTGATATCTCATAGGCAGGGATTTGAAACTATTTTTTTAAGAATTCTGGACTGACTGGTTTCCTGGATGATGAGGTCTTAGGCTATGGGAACTTTACTGTCTGCTGATTTTTATAATAAGTAACGCAAAGAATTGGTAAAGACACCAATTTTGGAGATGGAGAGGAAAGGCTGAAGGGGAGGAGGAGGCCTTTATTTGAAGATAACAATTCTTGTGTTGTTATGTTCAAAAGTCTTATCTAGTAAGTTTCCCATAGCTCGCTATCTTTTTTTCCAAATTCTTCATGTACCCACTATCTGACAAATATAATTGAAGTAGCATTATTTACTCACCTAATATTCCAAGAGCTGTTTTACAAATGGTTGGAGACTCATATGTATATTGGGCTTAAAGCCAATGCCTGTAGTGGGGCCATAGGTTTAGATAAAGAACCAGGACTGAAGCAGATTTTGAGAGCTTTTGTGTGATGATAAATTGTGTAGACTTAGGATATCCAGACCTTGTACGTTTTCCAATGCATAGCTATCATGTGTTGTACTATAGAATCGATACATTTTGTAAAAAAAAAAGTGCTTGTAAAGGGGTATACACTTCTGGGTGAATTAATTCTGTTTTCCTGTTTACTGTAAAAAAGTTGGGATTTTTTGGTATAGTTTTCAATTTTGTTTTATACTTGCACACATTTCATGTTAATGTTGTACTCTCATTTGATTTTGATTGGCTGTGTATAATCATGGAGATTTTATCTAGATTCTTTTACTATATTTTATATGTTATTCTGTTACATTGAAGTTAGATGTACCTCAAATCATTATAGTTACATTGGTAATATGGTGAGATTGCTATCATATCACTGTGTCATTTCCATTATGTTCATCTAATTTCCAATGGAGATGTCTGGTCAGAAGTGGTTTGTTTGGTTCAGTTGCTGGGCCCTCCTTGGATATTGGTGCTTCATGTGAAGTGGAATAACTTAGGGTAGGTCCCTTTAGCTGGATTTGGTCAGGGCAATAAAGAGAGATGTAATGCTTATGTTATTGCTCCTCTCTCTCAAGGTAAAATTGTGTGGTCTGAGATGGTATCAGGTTTGTTTTGGAGAAATACCACAGACCAATAACCTTGAAAGGTATTGGGAATAAAGATTTCTGCTTTTTTCAAAATTCTGTGTAGATGTCATAGTATGGCGCCATTTGCTGGTTAGGAAGTCATCTGATTTGATTTTAGTGATGGTGTTCACTGTGTTTTTTTAGTCTTTGAAACCAGTGACTCCACAGGGACTTGGTTTTGGTAAATTTGTCACCAGTCTCTACTTCTGTGTACCAGAGTAGTATGTGATATCTGATAGCCAGGGGTTTGAAACTATTTTTTAAAGAATTCTGTACTGACTGGATTTCCGGATTATGAGGTCCTAGGCTATAGGAACTTTAGTATTTGCTGCTATTTACAATAAGTGACACATAAGATTGGTAAAGACACCAATTTTGGAGATGGAGAGGCAAGGCTGAAGGGGAGGAGGGGGCCTTTATTTGAAGATAACAATTCTTGTGTTGTTATGTTCAAAAGTCTTATCTAGTAAGTTTCCCATAGGAAAGTATTGGGAATAGAGACATATTTTTTTTTCAAAATTCCATGTAGGTGTCGTGGTATGGCACCATTTGCTTGTTAGGAAGTCATATGAGTTTATTTTACATGATGGTGTTCATTATGTTATTTTAGTCTTTGAAGCCAGTGACTCCATAGGGACTTGTTTTTTGATTATATTTGCCACCAGTCTCTACTTATTTGTCCCAAAGTAGTATGTGATATCTCATAGGCAGGGATTTAAAACTATTTTTTTAAGAATTCTGGACTGACTGGATTCCTGGATGATGAGGTCTTAGGCTATGGGAACTTTACTGTCTGCTGATTTTTATAATAAGTAACGCAAAGAATTGGTAAAGACACCAATTTTGGAGATGGAGAGGAAAGGCTGAAGGGGAGGAGGAGGCCTTTATTTGAAGATAACAATTCTTGTGTTGTTATGTTCAAAAGTCTTATCTAGTAAGTTTCCCATAGCTCGCTATCATTTTTTCCAAATTCTTCATGTCCCCACTATCTGACAAATATAATTGAAGTAGCATTATTTACTCACCTAATATACCAAGAGCTGTTTTACAAATGGTTGGAGACTCATATGTATATTGGGCTTAAAGCCAATGCCTGTAGTGGTGCCATAGGTTTAGATAAAGAACCAGGACTGAAGCAGATTTTGAGAGCTTTTGTGTGATGATAAATTGTGTAGACTTAGGATATCCAGACCTTGTACGTTTTCCAATGCGTAGCTATCATGTGTTGTACTATAGAATCAATACATTTTGTAAAAAAAAAAGTGCTTGTAAAGGGGTATACACTTCTGGGTGAATTAATTCTGTGTTTTCCTGTTTACTGTAAAAAAGTTGGGATTTTTTGGTATAGTTTTCAATTTTGTTTTATACTTACACACATTTCATTTTAATGTTGTACTCTTATTTGATTTTGATTGGCTGTGTATAATCATGGAGATTTTATCTAGATTCTTTTACTATATTTTATATGTTATTCTGTTACATTGAAGTTAGATGTACCTCAAATCATTATAGTTACATTGGTAATATGGTGAGATTGCTATCATATCACTGTGTCATTTCCATTATGTTCATCTAATTTCCAATGGAGATGTCTGGTCAGAAATGGTTTGTTTGGTTCAGTTGCTGGGCCCTCCTTGGATATTGGTGCTTCATGTGAAGTGGAATAACTTAGGGTAGGTCCCTTTAGCTGGATTTGGTCAGGGCAATAAAGAGAGATGTAATGCTTATGTTATTGCTCATCTCTCTCAAGGTAAAATTTTGTGGTCTGAGATGGTATCATGTTTGTTTTGGAGAAATACCACAGACCAATAACCTTGAAAGGTATTGGGAATAAAGAGGTCTGCTTTTTTCAAAATTCTGTGTAGGTGTCATAGTATGGCGCTATTTGCTGGTTAGGAAGTCATCTGATTTGATTTTAGTGATGGTGTTCACTGTGTTTTTTTAGTCTTTGAAACCAGTGATTCCACAGGGACTTGGTTTTGGTAAATTTGTCACCAGTCTCTACTTCTGTGTACCAGAGTAGTATGTGATATCTGATAGCCAGGGGTTTGAAACTATTTTTTTAAGAATTCTGTACTGACTGGATTTCCGGATTATGAGGTCCTAGGCTATAGGAACTTTAGTATTTGCTGCTATTTACAATAAGTGACACATAAGATTGGTAAAGACACCAATTTTGGAGATGGAGAGGCAAGGCTGAAGGGGAGGAGGAGGCCTTTATTTGAAGATAACAATTCTTGTGTTGTTATGTTCAAAAGTCTTATCTAGTAAGTTTCCCATAGGAAGGTATTGGGAATAGAGACATATTTTTTTTTTCAAAATTCCATGTAGGTGTCGTGGTATGGCACCATTTGCTTGTTAGGAAGTCATATTAGTTTATTTTACATGATTGTGTTCATTATGTTATTTTAGTCTTTGAAGCCAGTGACTCCACAGGGACTTGTTTTTTGATTAAATTTGCCACCAGTCTCTACTTATTTGTCCCAGAGTAGTATGTGATATCTCATAGGCAGGGATTTGAAACTATTTTTTTAAGAATTCTGGACTGACTGGTTTCCTGGATGATGAGGTCTTAGGCTATGGGAACTTTACTGTCTGCTGATTTTTATAATAAGTAACGCAAAGAATTGGTAAAGACACCAATTTTGGAGATGGAGAGGAAAGGCTGAAGGGGAGTAGGAGGCCTTTATTTGAAGATAACAATTCTTGTGTTATGTTCAAAAGTCTTATCTAGTAAGTTTCCCATAGCTCGCTATCTTTTTTTTCAAATTCTTCATGTACCCACTATCTGACAAATATAATAGAAGTAGCATTATTTACTCACCTAATATACCAAGAGCTGTTTTACAAATGGTTGGAGACTCATATGTATATTGGGCTTATAGCCAATGCCTGTAGTGGTGCCATAGGTTTAGATAAAGAACCAGGACTGAAGCAGATTTTGAGAGCTTTTGTGTGATGATAAATTGTGTAGACTTAGGATATCCAGACCTTGTACGTTTTCCAATGCGTAGCTATCATGTGTTGTACTATAGAATCAATACATTTTATTAAAAAAAAAGTGCTTGTAAAGGGGTATACACTTCTGGGTGAATTAATTCTGTGTTTTCCTGTTTACTGTAAAAAAGTTGGGATTTTTTGGTATAGTTTTCAATTTTGTTTTATACTTGCACACATTTCATATTAATGTTGTACTCTCATTTGATTTTGATTGGCTGTGTATAATCATGGAGATTTTATCTAGATTATTTTACTATATTTTATATGTTATTCTGTTACATTGAAGTTAGATGTACCTCAAATCATTATAGTTACATTGGTAATATGGTGAGATTGCTATCATATCACTGTGTCATTTCCATTATGTTCATCTAATTTCCAATGGAGATGTCTGGTCAGAAGTGGTTTGTTTGGTTCAGTTGCTGGGCCCTCCTTGGATATTGGTGCTTCATGTGAAGTGGAATAACTTAGGGTAGGTCCCTTTAGCTGGATTTGGTCAGGGCAATAAAGAGAGATGTAATGCTTATGTTATTGCTCCTCTCTCTCAAGGTAAAATTGTGTGGTCTGAGATGGTATCAGGTTTGTTTTGGAGAAATACCACAGACCAATAACCTTGAAACGTATTGGGAATAAAGAGGTCTGCTTTTTTCAAAATTCTGTGTAGGTGTCATAGTATGGCGCCATTTGCTGGTTAGGAAGTCACCTGATTTGATTTTAGTGATGGTGTTCACTGTGTTTTTTTAGTCTTTGAAACCAGTGACTCCACAGGGACTTGGTTTTGGTAAATTTGTCACCAGTCTCTACTTCTGTGTACCAGAGTAGTATGTGATATCTGATAGCCAGGGGCTTGAAACTATTTTTTTAAGAATTCTGTACTGACTGGATTTCCGGATTATGAGGTCCTAGGCTATAGGAACTTTAGTATTTGCTGCTATTTACAATAAGTGACACAAAAAATTGGTAAAGACACAAATTTTGGAGATGGAGAGGCAAGGCTGAAGGGGAGGAGGAGGCCTTTATTTGAACATAACAATTCTTGTGTTGTTATGTTCAAAAGTCTTATCTAGTAAGTTTCCTATAGGAAGGTATTGGGAATAGAGACATATTTTTTTTTCAAAATTCCATGTAGGTGTCATGGTATGGCACCCTTTGCTTGTTAGGAAGTCATATGAGTTTATTTTACATGATGGTGTTCATTATGTTATTTTAGTCTTTGAAGCCAGTGACTCCATAGGGACTTGTTTTTTGATTAAATTTCCACCAGTCTCTACTTATTTGTCCCAGAGTAGTATGTGATATCTCATAGGCAGGGATTTGAAACTATTTTTTTAAGAATTCTGGACTGACTGGTTTCCTCCATGGTGAGGTCTTAGGCTATGGGAACTTTACTGTCTGCTGATTTTTATAATAAGTAACGCAAAGAATTGGTAAAGACACCAATTTTGGAGATGGAGAGGAAAGGCTGAAGGGGAGGAGGAGGCCTTTATTTGAAGATAACAATTCTTGTGTTGTTATGTTTAAAAGTCTTATCTAGTAAGTTTCCCATAGCTCGCTATCTTTATTTCCAAATTCTTCATGTACCCACTATCTGACAAATATAATAGAAGTAGCATTATTTACTCACCTAATATTCCAAGAGCTGTTTTACAAATGGTTGGAGACTCATATGTATATTGGGCTTAAAGCCAATGCCTGTAGTGGTGCCATAGGTTTAGATAAAGAACCAGGACTGAAGCAGATTTTGAGAGCTTTTGTGTGATGATAAATTGTGTAGACTTAGGATATCCAGACCTTGTACGTTTTCCAATGCGTAGCTATCATGTGTTGTACTATAGAATCAATACATTTTGGAAAAAAAAAAGTGCTTGTATAACGGTATACACTTCTGGGTGAATTAATTCTGTGTTTTCCTGTTTATTGTAAAAAAGTTGGGATTTTTTGGTATAGTTTTCAATTTTGTTTTATACTTGCACACATTTCATGTTAATGTTGAACTCTCATTTGATTTTGATTGGCTATGTATAATCATGGAGATTTTATCTAGATTATTTTACTATTTTTTATATGTTATTCTGTTACATTGAAGTTAGATGTACCTCAAATCATTATAGTTACATTGGTAATATGGTGAGATTGCTATCATATCACTGTGTCATTTCCATTATGTTCATCTAATTTCCAATGGAGATGTCTGGTCAGAAGTGGTTTGTTTGGTTCAGTTGCTGGGCCCTCCTTGGATATTGGTGCTTCATGTGAAGTGGAATAACTTAGGGTAGGTCCCTTTAGCTGGATTTGGTCAGGGCAATAAAGAGAGATGTAATGCCTATGTTATTACTCCTCTCTCTCAAGGTAAAATTGTGTGGTCTGAGATGGTATCATGTTTGTTTTGGAGAAATACCACAGACCAATAACCTTGAAAGGTATTGGGAATAAAGAGGTCTGTTTTTTTTCAAAATTCTGTGTAGGTGTCATAGTATGGCGCCATTTGCTGGTTAGGAAGTCATCTGATTTGATTTTAGTGATGGTGTTCACTGTGTTTTTTTAGTCTTTGAAACCAGTGACTCCACAGGGACTTGGTTTTGGTAAATTTGTCACCAGTCTCTACTTCTGTGTACCAGAGTAGTATGTGATATCTGATAGCCAGGGGTTTGAAACAATTTTTTAAAGAATTCTGTACTGACTGGATTTCCGGATTATGAGGTCCTAGGCTATAGGAACTTTAGTATTTGCTGCTATTTACAATAAGTGACACATAAGATTGGTAAAGACACCAATTTTGGAGATGGAGAGGCAAGGCTGAAGGGGAGGAGGAGGCCTTTATTTGAAGATAACAATTCTTGTGTTGTTATGTTCAAAAGTCTTATCTAGTAAGTTTCCCATAGCTCGCTATCTTTTTTTCCAAATTCTTCATGTACCCACTATCTGACAAATATAATTGAAGTAGCATTATTTACTCACCTAATATACCAAGAGCTGTTTTACAAATGGTTGGAAACTCATATGTATATTGGGCTTAAAGCCAATGCCTGTAGTGGTGCCATAGGTTTAGATAAAGAACCAGGACTGAAGCAGATTTTGAGAGCTTTCGTGTGATGATAAATTGTGTAGACTTAGGATATCCAGACCTTGTACGTTTTCCAATGCGTAGCTATCATGTGTTGTACTATAGAATCAATACATTTTGTAAAAAAAACTGCTTGTAAAGGGGTATACACTTCTGGGTGAATTAATTCTGTGTTTTCCTGTTTATTGTAAAAAAGTTGGACATTTTTTGGTATAGTTTTCAATTTTGTTTTATACTTGCACACATTTCATGTTAATGTTGTACTCTCATTTGATTTTGATTGGCTGTGTATAATCATGGAGATTTTATCTAGATTATTTTACTATATTTTATATGTTATTCTGTTACATTGAAGTTAGATGTACCTCAAATCATAGTAGTTACATTGGTAATATGGTGAGATTGCTATCATATCACTGTGTCATTTCCATTATGTTCATCTAATTTCCAATGGAGATGTCTGGTCAGAAGTGGTTTGTTTGGTTCAGTTGCTGGGCCCTCCTTGGATATTGGTGCTTCATGTGAAGTGGAATAACTTAGGGTAGGTCCCTTTAGCTGGATTTGGTCAGGGCAATAAAGAGAGATGTAATGCTTATGTTATTGCTCCTCTCTCTGAAGGTAAAATTGTGTGGTCTGAGATGGTATCATGTTTGTTTTGGAGAAATACCACAGACCAATAACCTTAAAAGGTATTGGGAATAAAGAGGTCTGCTTTTTTCAAAATTCTGTGTAGGTGTCATAGTATGGCGCCATTTGCTGGTTAGGAAGTCATCTGATTTTATTTTAGTGATGGTGTTCACTGTTTTTTTTTTAGTCTTTGAAACTAGTGACTCCACAGGGACTTGGTTTTGGTAAATTTGTCACCAGTCTCTACTTCTGTGTACCAGAGTAGTATGTGATATCTGATAGCCAGGGGTTTGAAACTATTTTTTTAAGAATTCTGTACTGACTGGATTTCCGGATTATGAGGTCCTAGGCTATAGGAACTTTAGTATTTGCTGCTATTTACAATAAGTGACACATAAGATTGGTAAAGACACCAATTTTGGAGATGGAGAGGCAAGGCTGAAGGGGAGGAGGAGGCCTTTATTTGAAGATAACAATTCTTGTGTTGTTATGTTCAAAAGTCTTATCTAGTAAGTTTCCCATAGGAAGGTATTGGGAATAGAGACATATTTTTTTTTCAAAATTCCATGTAGGTGTCGTGGTATGGCACCATTTGCTTGTTAGGAAGTCATATGAGTTTATTTTACATGATTGTGTTCATTATGTTATTTTAGTCTTTGAAGCCAGTGACTCCATAGGGACTTGTTTTTTTATTAAATTTGCCACCAGTCTCTACTTATTTGTCCCAGAGTAGTATGTGATATCTCATAGGCAGGGATTTGAAACTATTTTTTTAAGAATTCTGGACTGACTGGTTTCCTGGATGATGAGGTCTTAGGCGATGGGAAATTTACTGTCTGCTGATTTTTATAATAAGTAACGCAAAGAATTGGTAAAGACACCAATTTTGGAGATGGAGAGGAAAGGCTGAAGGGGGGGAGGAGGCCTTTATTTGAAGATAACAATTCTTGTGTTGTTATGTTCAAAAGTCTTATCTAGTAAGTTTCCCATAGCTCGCTATCTTTTTTTCCAAATACTTCATGTACCCACTATCTTACAAATTTAATTGAAGTAGCATTATTTACTCACCTAATATACCAAGAGCTGTTTTACAAATGGTTGGAGACTCATATGTATATTGTGCTTAAAGCCAATGCCTGTAGTGGTGCCATAGGTTTAGATAAAGAACCAGGACTGAAGCAGATTTTGAGAGCTTTTGTGTGATGATAAATTGTGTAGACTTAGGATATCCAGACCTTGTACGTTTTCCAATGCGTAGCTATCATGTGTTGTACTATAGAATCAATACATTTTGTTAAAAAAAAGTGCTTGTAAAGGGGTATACACTTCTGGGTGAATTAATTCTGTGTTTTCCTGTTTACTGTAAAAAAGTTGGGATTTTTTGGTATAGTTTTCAATTTTGTTTTATGCTTACACACATTTCATTTTAATGTTGTACTCTCATTTGATTTTGATTGGCTGTGTATAATCATGGAGATTTTATCTAGATTCTTTTACTATATTTTATATGTTATTCTGTTACATTGAAGTTAGATGTACCTCAAATCATTATAGTTACATTGGTAATATGGTGAGATTGCTATCATATCACTGTGTCATTTCCATTATGTTCATCTAATTTCCAATGGAGATGTCTGGTCAGAAGTGGTTTGTTTGGTTCAGTTGCTGGGCCCTCCTTGGATATTGGTGCTTCATGTGAAGTGGAATAACTTAGGGTAGGTCCCTTTAGCTGGATTTGGTCAGGGCAATAAGAGAGATGTAATGCTTATGTTATTGCTCCTCTCTCTCAAGGTAAAATTTTGTGGTCTGAGATGGTATCATGTTTGTTTTGGAGAAATACCACAGACCAATAACCTTGAAAGGTATTGGGAATAAAGAGGTCTGCTTTTTTCAAAATTCTGTGTAGGTGTCATAGTATGGCGCCATTTGCTGGTTAGGAAGTCATCTGATTTGATTTTAGTGATGGTGTTCACTGTGTTTTTTTAGTCTTTGAAACCAGTGACTCCACAGGGACTTGGTTTTGGTAAATTTGTCACCAGTCTCTACTTCTGTGTACCAGAGTAGTATGTGATATCTGATAGCCAGGGGTTTGAAACAATTTTTTTAAGAATTCTGTACTGACTGGATTTCCGGATTATGAGGTCCTAGGCTATAGGAACTTTAGTATTTGCTGCTATTTACAATAAGTGACACATAAGATTGGTAAAGACACCAATTTTGGAGATGGAGAGGCAAGGCTGAAGGGGAGGAGGAGGCCTTTATTTGAAGATAACAATTCTTGTGTTGTTATGTTCAAAAGTCTTATGTAGTAAGTTTCCCATAGGAAGGTATTGGGAATAGAAACATATATTTTTTTTCAAAATTCCATGTAGGTGTCGTGGTATGGCACCATTTGCTTGTTAGGAAGTCATATGAGTTTATTTTACATGATGGTGTTCATTATGTTATTTTAGTCTTTGAAGCCAGTGACTCCATAGGGACTTGTGTTTTGATTAAATTTGCCACCAGTCTCTACTTATTTGTCCCAGAGTAGTATGTGATATCTCATAGGCAGGGATTTGAAACTATTTTTTTAAGAATTCTGGACTGACTGGTTTCCTGGATGATGAGGTCTTAGGCTATGGGAACTTTACTGTCTGCTGATTTTTATAATAAGTAACGCAAAGAATTGGTAAAGACACCAATTTTGGAGATGGAGAGGAAAGGCTGAAGGGGAGGAGGAGGCCTTTATTTGAAGATAACAATTCTTGTGTTGTTATGTTCAAAAGTCTTATCTAGTAAGTTTCCCATAGCTCGCTATCTTTTTTTCCAAATTCTTCATGTACCCACTATCTGACAAATATAATTGAAGTAGCATTATTTACTCACCTAATATACCAAGAGCTGTTTTACAAATGGTTGGAGACTCATATGTATATTGGGCTTAAAGCCAATGCCTGTAGTGGTGCCATAGGTTTAGATAAAGAACCAGGACTGAAGCAGATTTTGAGAGCTTTTGTGTGATGATAAATTGTGTAGACTTAGGATATCCAGACCTTGTACGTTTTCCAATCCGTAGCTATCATGTGTTGTACTATAGAATCAATACATTTTGTAAAAAAAAGTGCTTGTAAAGGGGTATACACTTCTGGGTGAATTAATTCTGTGTTTTCCTGTTTATTGTAAAAAAGTTGGACATTTTTTGTTATAGTTTTCAATTTTGTTTTATACTTACACACATTTCATGTTAATGTTGTACTCTTATTTGATTTTGATTGGCTGTGTATAATCATGGAGATTTTATCTAGATTCTTTTAGTATATTTTATATGTTATTCTGTTACATTCAAGTTAGATGTACCTCAAATCATTATAGTTACATTGGTAATATGGTGAGATTGCTATCATATCACTGTGTCATTTCCATTATGTTCATCTAATTTCCAATGGAGATGTCTGGTCAGAAGTGGTTTGTTTGGTTCAGTTGCTGGGCCCTCCTTGGATATTGGTGCTTCATGTGAAGTGGAATAACTTAGGGTAGGTCCCTTTAGCTGGATTTGGTCAGGGCAATAAGAGAGATGTAATGCTTATGTTATTGCTCCTCTCTCTCAAGGTAAAATTTTGTGGTCTGAGATGGTATCATGTTTGTTTTGGAGAAATACCACAGACCAATAACCTTGAAAGGTATTGGGAATAAAGAGGTCTGCTTTTTTCAAAATTCTGTGTAGGTGTCATAGTATGGCGCCATTTGCTGGTTAGGAAGTCATCTGATTTGATTTTAGTGATGGTGTTCACTGTGTTTTTTTAGTCTTTGAAACCAGTGACTCCACAGGGACTTGGTTTTGGTAAATTTGTCACCAGTCTCTACTTCTGTGTACCAGAGTAGTATGTGATATCTGATAGCCAGGGGTTTGAAACAATTTTTTTAAGAATTCTGTACTGACTGGATTTCCGGATTATGAGGTCCTAGGCTATAGGAACTTTAGTATTTGCTGCTATTTACAATAAGTGACACATAAGATTGGTAAAGACACCAATTTTGGAGATGGAGAGGCAAGGCTGAAGGGGAGGAGGAGGCCTTTATTTGAAGATAACAATTCTTGTGTTGTTATGTTCAAAAGTCTTATGTAGTAAGTTTCCCATAGGAAGGTATTGGGAATAGAAACATATTTTTTTTTTCAAAATTCCATGTAGGTGTCGTGGTATGGCACCATTTGCTTGTTAGGAAGTCATATGAGTTTATTTTACATGATGGTGTTCATTATGTTATTTTAGTCTTTGAAGCCAGTGACTCCATAGGGACTTGTGTTTTGATTAAATTTGCCACCAGTCTCTACTTATTTGTCCCAGAGTAGTATGTGATATCTCATAGGCAGGGATTTGAAACTATTTTTTTAAGAATTCTGGACTGACTGGTTTCCTGGATGATGAGGTCTTAGGCTATGGGAACTTTACTGTCTGCTGATTTTTATAATAAGTAACGCAAAGAATTGGTAAAGACACCAATTTTGGAGATGGAGAGGAAAGGCTGAAGGGGAGGAGGAGGCCTTTATTTGAAGATAACAATTCTTGTGTTGTTATGTTCAAAAGTCTTATCTAGTAAGTTTCCCATAGCTCGCTATCTTTTTTTCCAAATTCTTCATGTACCCACTATCTGACAAATATAATTGAAGTAGCATTATTTACTCACCTAATATACCAAGAGCTGTTTTACAAATGGTTGGAGACTCATATGTATATTGGGCTTAAAGCCAATGCCTGTAGTGGTGCCATAGGTTTAGATAAAGAACCAGGACTGAAGCAGATTTTGAGAGCTTTTGTGTGATGATAAATTGTGTAGACTTAGGATATCCAGACCTTGTACGTTTTCCAATCCGTAGCTATCATGTGTTGTACTATAGAATCAATACATTTTGTAAAAAAAAGTGCTTGTAAAGGGGTATACACTTCTGGGTGAATTAATTCTGTGTTTTCCTGTTTATTGTAAAAAAGTTGGACATTTTTTGTTATAGTTTTCAATTTTGTTTTATACTTACACACATTTCATGTTAATGTTGTACTCTTATTTGATTTTGATTGGCTGTGTATAATCATGGAGATTTTATCTAGATTCTTTTACTATATTTTATATGTTATTCTGTTACATTCAAGTTAGATGTACCTCAAATCATTATAGTTACATTGGTAATATGGTGAGATTGCTATCATATCACTTTGTCATTTCCATTATGTTCATCTAATTTCCAATGGAGATGTCTGGTCAGAAGTGGTTTGTTTGGTTCAGTTGCTGGGCCCTCCTTGGATATTGGTGCTTCATGTGAAGTGGAATAACTTAGGGTAGGTCCCTTTAGCTGGATTTGGTCAGGGCAATAAAGAGAGATGTAATGCTTATGTTATTGCTCCTCTCTCTCAAGGTAAAATTTTGTGGTCTGAGATGGTATCATGTTTGTTTTGGAGAAATACCACAGACCAATAACCTTGAAAGGTATTGGGAATAAAGAGGTCTGCTTTTTTCAAAATTCTGTGTAGGTGTCATAGTACTGCGCCATTTGCTGGTTAGGAAGTCATCTGATTTGATTTTAGTGATGGTGTTCACTGTGTTTTTTTAGTCTTTGAAACCAGTGACTCCACAGGGACTTGGTTTTGGTAAATTTGTCACCAGTCTCTACTTCTGTGTACCAGAGTAGTATGTGATATCTGATAGCCAGGGGTTTGAAACTATTTTTTTAAGAATTCTGTACTGACTGGATTTCCGGATTATGAGGTCCTATGCTATAGGAACTTTAGTATTTGCTGCTATTTACAATACGTGACACATAAGATTGGTAAAGACACCAATTTTGGAGATGGAGAGGAAAGGCTGAAGGGGAGGAGGAGGCCTTTATTTGAAGATAACAATTCTTGTGTTGTTATGTTCAAAAGTCTCATCTAGTAAGTTTCCCATAGGAAGGTATTGGGAATAGAGACATATTTTTTTTTTCAAAATTCCATGTAGGTGTCGTGGTATGGCACCATTTTCTTGTTAGGCAGTCATATAAGTTTATTTTACATGATGGTGCTCATTATGTTATTTTAGTCTTTGAAGCCAGTGACTCCGTAGGGACTTGTTTTTTTATTAAATTTGCCACCAGTCTCTACTTATTTGTCCCAGAGTAGTATGTGATATCTCATAGGCAGGGATTTGAAATTATTTTTTTATGAATTCTGGACTGACTGGTTTCCTGGATGATGAGGTCTTAGGCTATGGGAACTTTACTGTCTACTGATTTTTATAATAAGTAACGCAAAGAATTGGTAAAGACACCAATTTTGGAGATGGAGAGGAAAGGCTGAAGGGGAGGAGGAGGCCTTTATTTGAAGATAACAATTCTTGTGTTGTGATGTTCAAAAGTCTTATCTAGTAAGTTTCCCATAGCTCGCTATCTTTTTTTTCAAATTCTTCATGTACCCACTATCTGACAAATATAATAGAAGTAGCATTATTTACTCACCTAATATACCAAGAGCTGTTTTACAAATGGTTGGAGACTCATATGTATATTAGGCTTATAGCCAATGCCTGTAGTGGTGCCATAGGTTTAGATAAAGAACCAGGACTGAAGCAGATTTTGAGAGCTTTTGTGTGATTATAAATTGTGTAGACTTAGGATATCCAGACCTTGTACGTTTTCCAATGCGTAGCTATCATGTGTTGTACTATAGAATCAATACATTTTGTAAAAAAAAAAGTGCTTGTACAGGGGTATACACTTCTGGGTGAATTAATTCTGTGTTTTCCTGTTTATTGTAAAAAAGTTGGACATTTTTTGGTATAGTTTTCAATTTTGTTTTATACTTGCACACATTTCATGTTAATGTTGTACTCTCGTTTGATTTTGATTGGCTGTGTATAATCATGGAGATTTTATCTAGATTCTTTTACTATATTTTATATGTTATTCTGTTACATTGAAGTTAGATGTACCTCAAATCATTATAGTTACATTAGTAATATGGTGAGATTGCTATCATATCACTGTGTCATTTCCATTATGTTCATCTAATTTCCAATGGAGATGTCTGGTCAGAAGTGGTTTGTTTGGTTCAGTTGCTGGGCCCTCCTTGGATATTGGTGCTTCATGTGATGTGGAATTACTTAGGGTAGGTCCCTTTTGCTGGATTTGGTCAGGGCAATAAAGAGAGATGTAATGCTTATGTTATTGCTCCTTTCTCTCAAAGTAAAATTGTGTGGTCTGAGATGGTATCATGTTTGTTTTTGAGAAATACCACAGACCTATAACCTTGATAGGTATTGGGAATAAAGAGGTCTGTTTTTTTCAAAATTCTGTGTAGGTGTCATAGTATGGCGCCATTTGCTGGTTAGGAAGTCATCTGATTTGATTTTAGTGATGGTGTTCACTGTTTTTTTTTAGTCTTTGAAACCAGTGACTCCACAGGGACTTGGTTTTGGTAAATTTGTCACCAGTCTCTACTTCTGTGTACCAGAGTAGTATGTGATATCTGATAGCCAGGGGTTTGAAACAATTTTTTTAAGAATTCTGTACTGACTGGATTTCCGGATTATGAGGTCCTAGGCTATAGGAACTTTAGTATTTGCTGCTATTTACAATAAGTGACACATAAGATTGGTAAAGACACCAATTTTGGAGATGGAGAGGCAAGGCTGAAGGGGAGGAGGAGGCCTTTATTTGAAGATAACAATTCTTGTGTTGTTATGTTCAAAAGTCTTATGTAGTAAGTTTCCCATAGGAAGGTATTGGGAATAGAAACATATTTTTTTTTTCAAAATTCCATGTAGGTGTCGTGGTATGGCACCATTTGCTTGTTAGGAAGTCATATGAGTTTATTTTACATGATGGTGTTCATTATGTTATTTTAGTCTTTGAAGCCAGTGACTCCATAGGGACTTGTGTTTTGATTAAATTTGCCACCAGTCTCTACTTATTTGTCCCAGAGTAGTATGTGATATCTCATAGGCAGGGATTTGAAACTATTTTTTTAAGAATTCTGGACTGACTGGTTTCCTGGATGATGAGGTCTTAGGCTATGGGAACTTTACTGTCTGCTGATTTTTATAATAAGTAACGCAAAGAATTGGTAAAGACACCAATTTTGGAGATGGAGAGGAAAGGCTGAAGGGGAGGAGGAGGCCTTTATTTGAACATAACAATTCTTGTGTTGTTATGTTCAAAAGTCTTATCTAGTAAGTTTCCCATAGCTCGCTATCTTTTTTTCCAAATTCTTCATGTACCCACTATCTGACAAATATAATTGAAGTAGCATTATTTACTCACCTAATATACCAAGAGCTGTTTTACAAATGGTTGGAGACTCATATGTATATTGGGCTTAAAGCCAATGCCTGTAGTGGTGCCATAGGTTTAGATAAAGAACCAGGACTGAAGCAGATTTTGAGAGCTTTTGTGTGATGATAAATTGTGTAGACTTAGGATATCCAGACCTTGTACGTTTTCCAATGCGTAGCTATCATGTGTTGTACTATAGAATCAATACATTTTGTAAAAAAAAGTGCTTGTAAAGGGGTATACACTTCTGGGTGAATTAATTCTGTGTTTTCCTGTTTATTGTAAAAAAGTTGGACATTTTTTGGTATAGTTTTCAATTTTGTTTTATACTTACACACATTTCATGTTAATGTTGTACTCTTATTTGATTTTGATTGGCTGTGTATAATCATGGAGATTTTATCTAGATTCTTTTACTCTATTTTATATGTTATTCTGTTACATTGAAGTTAGATGTACCTCAAATCATTATAGTTACATTGGTAATATGGTGAGATTGCTATCATATCACTGTGTCATTTCCATTATGTTCATCTAATTTCCAATGGAGATGTCTGGTCAGAAGTGGTTTGTTTGGTTCAGTTGCTGGGCCCTCCTTGGATATTGGTGCTTCATGTGAAGTGGAATAACTTAGGGTAGGTCCCTTTAGCTGGATTTGGTAAGGGCAATAAAGAGAGATGTAATGCTTATGTTATTGCTCCTCTCTCTCAAGGTAAAATTGTGTGGTCTGAGATGGTATCAGGTTTGTTTTGGAGAAATACCACAGACCAATAACCTTGAAAGGTATTGGGAATAAAGAGGTCTGCTTTTTTCAAAATTCTGTGTAGGTGTCATAGTATGGCGCCATTTGCTGGTTAGGAAGTCATCTGATTTGATTTTAGTGATGGTGTTCACTGTGTTTTTTTAGTCTTTGAAACCAGTGACTCCACAGGGACTTGGTTTTGGTAAATTTGTCACCAGTCTCTACTTCTGTGTACCAGAGTAGTATGTGATATCTGATAGCCAGGGGTTTGAAACAATTTTTTTAAGAATTCTGTACTGACTGGATTTCCGGATTATGAGGTCCTAGGCTATAGGAACTTTAGTATTTGCTGCTATTTACAATAAGTGACACATAAGATTGGTAAAGACACCAATTTTGGAGATGGAGAGGCAAGGCTGAAGGGGAGGAGGAGGCCTTTATTTGAAGATAACAATTCTTGTGTTGTTATGTTCAAAAGTCTTATGTAGTAAGTTTCCCATAGGAAGGTATTGGGAATAGAGACATATTTTTTTTTCAAAATTCCATGTAGGTGTCGTGGTATGGCACCATTTGCTTGTTAGGAAGTCATATGGGTTTATTTTACATGATGGTGTTCATTATGTTATTTTAGTCTTTGAAGCCAGTGACTCCATAGGGGCTTGTTTTTTTATTAAATTTGCCACCAGTCTCTACTTATTTGTCCCAGAGTAGTATGTGATATCTCATAGGCAGGGATTTGAAACTATTTTTTTAAGAATTCTGGACTGACTGGTTTCCTGGATGATGAGGTCTTAGGCTATGGGAACTTTACTGTCTGCTGATTTTTATAATAAGTAACGCAAAGAATTGGTAAAGACACCAATTTTGGAGATGGAGAGGAAAGGCTGAAGGGGAGGAGGAGGCCTTTATTTGAAGATAACAATTCTTGTGTTGTTATGTTCAAAAGTCTTATCTAGTAAGTTTCCCATAGCTCGCTATCTTTTTTTCCAAATACTTCATGTACCCACTATCTGACAAATTTAATTGAAGTAGCATTATTTACTCACCTAATATACCAAGAGCTGTTTTACAAATGGTTGGAGACTCATATGTATATTGGGCTTAAAGCCAATGCCTGTAGTGGTGCCATAGGTTTAGATAAAGAACCAGGACTGAAGCAGATTTTGAGAGCTTTTGTGTGATGATAAATTGTGTAGACTTAGAATATCCAGACCTTGTACGTTTTCCAATGCGTAGCTATCATGTGTTGTACTATAGAATCAATACATTTTGTAAAAAAAAAGTGCTTGTAAAGGGGTATACACTTCTGGGTGAATTAATTCTGTGTTTTCCTGTTTACTATAAAAAAGTTGGGATTTTTTGGTATAGTTTTCAATTTTGTTTTATGCTTACACACATTTCATGTTAATGTTGTACTCTTATTTGATTTTGATTGGCTGTGTATAATCATGAAGATTTTATCTAGATTATTTTACTATATTTTATATGTTATTCTGTTACATTGAAGTTAGATGTACCTCAAATCATTATAGTTACATTGGTAATATGGTGAGATTGCTATCATATCACTGTGTCATTTCCATTATGTTCATCTAATTTCCAATGGAGATGTCTGGTCAGAAGTCTTTTGTTTGGTTCAGTTGCTGGGCCCTCCTTGGATATTGGTGCTTCATGTGAAGTGGAATAACTTAGGGTAGGTCCCTTTAGCTGGATTTGGTCAGGGCAATAAAGAGAGATGTAATGCTTATGTTATTGCTCCTCTCTCTCAAGGTAAAATTGTGTGGTCTGAGATGGTATCAGGTTTGTTTTGGAGAAATACCACAGACCAATAACTTTGAAAGGTATTGGGAATAAAGAGGTCTGCTTTTTTCAAAATTCTGTGTAGGTGTCATAGTATGGCGCCATTTGCTGGTTAGGAAGTCATCTGATTTGATTTTAGTGATGGTGTTCACTGTGTTTTTTTAGTCTTTGAAACCAGTGACTCCACAGGGACTTGGTTTTGGTAAATTTGTCACCAGTCTCTACTTCTGTGTACCAGAGTAGTATGTGATATCTGTTAGCCAGGGGTTTGAAACAATTTTTTTAAGAATTCTGTACTGACTGGATTTCCGGATTATGAGGTCCTAGGCTATAGGAACTTTAGTATTTGCTGCTATTTACAATAAGTGACACATAAGATTAGTAAAGACACCAATTTTGGAGATGGAGAGGCAAGGCTGAAGGGGAGGAGGAGGCCTTTATTTGAACATAACAATTCTTGTGTTGTTATGTTCAAAAGTCTTATCTAGTAAGTTTCCCATAGGAAGGTATTGGGAATAGAGACATATTTTTTTTTCAAAATTCCATGTAGGTGTCGTGGTATGGCACCATTTGCTTGTTAGGAAGTCATATGGGTTTATTTTACATGATGGTGTTCATTATGTTATTTTAGTCTTTGAAGCCAGTGACTCCATAGGGGCTTGTTTTTTTATTAAATTTGCCACCAGTCTCTACTTATTTGTCCCAGAGTAGTATGTGATATCTCATAGGCAGGGATTTGAAACTATTTTTTTAAGAATTCTGGACTGACTGGTTTCCTGGATGATGAGGTCTTAGGCTATGGGAACTTTACTGTCTGCTGATTTTTATAATAAGTAACGCAAAGAATTGGTAAAGACACCAATTTTGGAGATGGAGAGGAAAGGCTGAAGGGGAGGAGGAGGCCTTTATTTGAAGATAACAATTCTTGTGTTGTTATGTTCAAAAGTCTTATCTAGTAAGTTTCCCATAGCTCGCTATCTTTTTTTCCAAATTCTTCATGTACCCACTATCTGACAAATATAATTGAAGTAGCATTATTTACTCACCTAATATACCAAGAGCTGTTTTACAAATGGTTGGAGACTCATATGTATATTGGGCTTAAAGCCAATGCCTGTAGTGGTGCCATAGGTTTAGATAAAGAACCAGGACTGAAGCAGATTTTGAGAGCTTTTGTGTGATGATAAATTGTGTAGACTTAGGATATCCAGACCTTGTACGTTTTCCAATGCGTAGCTATCATGTGTTGTACTATAGAATCAATACATTTTGTAAAAAAAAGTGCTTGTAAAGGGGTATACACTTCTGGGTGAATTAATTCTGTGTTTTCCTGTTTATTGTAAAAAAGTTGGACATTTTTTGGTATAGTTTTCAATTTTGTTTTATACTTACACATATTTCATGTTAATGTTGTACTCTTATTTGATTTTGATTGGCTGTGTATAATCATGGAGATTTTATCTAGATTCTTTTACTCTATTTTATATGTTATTCTGTTACATTGAAGTTAGATGTACCTCAAATCATTATAGTTACATTGGTAATATGGTGAGATTGCTATCATATCACTGTGTCATTTCCATTATGTTCATCTAATTTCCAATGGAGATGTCTGGTCAGAAGTGGTTTGTTTGGTTCAGTTGCTGGGCCCTCCTTGGATATTGGTGCTTCATGTGAAGTGGAATAACTTAGGGTAGGTCCCTTTAGCTGGATTTGGTAAGGGCAATAAAGAGAGATGTAATGCTTATGTTATTGCTCCTCTCTCTCAAGGTAAAATTGTGTGGTCTGAGATAGTATCAGGTTTGTTTTGGAGAAATACCACAGACCAATAACCTTGAAAGGTATTGGGAATAAAGAGGTCTGCTTTTTTCAAAATTCTGTGTAGGTGTCATAGTATGGCGCCATTTGCTGGTTAGGAAGTCATCTGATTTGATTTTAGTGATGGTGTTCACTGTGTTTTTTTAGTCTTTGAAACCAGTGACTCCACAGGGACTTGGTTTTGGTAAATTTGTCACCAGTCTCTACTTCTGTGTACCAGAGTAGTATGTGATATCTGATAGCCAGGGGTTTGAAACAATTTTTTTAAGAATTCTGTACTGACTGGATTTCCAGATTATGAGGTCCTAGGCTATAGGAACTTTAGTATTTGCTGCTATTTACAATAAGTGACACATAAGATTGGTAAAAACACCAATTTTGGAGATGGAGAGGCAAGGCTGAAGGGGAGGAGGAGGCCTTTATTTGAAGATAACAATTCTTGTGTTGTTATGTTCAAAAGTCTTATGTAGTAAGTTTCCCATAGGAAGGTATTGGGAATAGAGACATATTTTTTTTTCAAAATTCCATGTAGGTGTCGTGGTATGGCACCATTTGCTTGTTAGGAAGTCATATGGGTTTATTTTACATGATGGTGTTCATTATGTTATTTTAGTCTTTGAAGCCAGTGACTCCATAGGGGCTTGTTTTTTGATTAAATTTGCCACCAGTCTCTACTTATTTGTCCCAGAGTAGTATGTGATATCTCATAGGCAGGGATTTGAAACTATTTTTTTAAGAATTCTGGACTGACTGGTTTCCTGGATGATGAGGTCTTAGGCTATGGGAACTTTACTGTCTGCTGATTTTTATAATAAGTAACGCAAAGAATTGGTAAAGAAACCAATTTTGGAGATGGAGAGGAAAGGCTGAAGGGGAGGAGGAGGCCTTTATTTGAAGATAACAATTCTTGTGTTGTTATGTTCAAAAGTCTTATCTAGTAAGTTTCCCATAGCTCGCTATCTTTTTTTCCAAATACTTCATGTACCCACTATCTGACAAATTTAATTGAAGTAGCATTATTTACTCACCTAATATACCAAGAGCTGTTTTACAAATGGTTGGAGACTCATATGTATATTGGGCTTAAAGCCAATGCCTGTAGTGGTGCCATAGGTTTAGATAAAGAACCAGGACTGAAGCAGATTTTGAGAGCTTTTGTGTGATGATAAATTGTGTAGACTTAGAATATCCAGACCTTGTACGTTTTCCAATGCGTAGCTATCATGTGTTGTACTATAGAATCAATACATTTTGTAAAAAAAAGTGCTTGTAAAGGGGTATACACTTCTGGGTGAATTAATTCTGTGTTTTCCTGTTTACTATAAAAAAGTTGGGATTTTTTGGTATAGTTTTCAATTTTGTTTTATGCTTACACACATTTCATGTTAATGTTGTACTCTTATTTGATTTTGATTGGCTGTGTATAATCATGGAGATTTTATCTAGATTATTTTACTATATTTTATATGTTATTCTGTTACATTGAAGTTAGATGTACCTCAAATCATTATAGTTACATTGGTAATATGGTGAGAGTGCTATCATATCACTGTGTCATTTCCATTATGTTCATCTAATTTCCAATGGAGATGTCTGGTCAGAAGTCTTTTGTTTGGTTCAGTTGCTGGGCCCTCCTTGGATATTGGTGCTTCATGTGAAGTGGAATAACTTAGGGTAGGTACCTTTAGCTGGATTTGGTCAGGGCAATAAAGAGAGATGTAATGCTTATGTTATTGCTCCTCTCTCTCAAGGTAAAATTGTGTGGTCTGAGATGGTATCAGGTTTGTTTTGGAGAAATACCACAGACCAATAACTTTGAAAGGTATTGGGAATAAAGAGGTCTGCTTTTTTCAAAATTCTGTGTAGGTGTCATAGTATGGCGCCATTTGCTGGTTAGGAAGTCATCTGATTTGATTTTAGTGATGGTGTTCACTGTGTTTTTTTAGTCTTTGAAACCAGTGACTCCACAGGGACTTGGTTTTGGTAAATTTGTCACCAGTCTCTACTTCTGTGTACCAGAGTAGTATGTGATATCTGTTAGCCAGGGGTTTGAAACAATTTTTTTAAGAATTCTGTACTGACTGGATTTCCGGATTATGAGGTCCTAGGCTATAGGAACTTTAGTATTTGCTGCTATTTACAATAAGTGACACATAAGATTGGTAAAGACACCAATTTTGGAGATGGAGAGGCAAGGCTGAAGGGGAGGAGGAGGCCTTTATTTGAACATAACAATTCTTGTGTTGTTATGTTCAAAAGTCTTATCTAGTAAGTTTCCCATAGGAAGGTATTGGGAATAGAGACATATTTTTTTTTCAAAATTCCATGTAGGTGTCGTGGTATGGCACCATTTGCTTGTTAGGAAGTCATATGGGTTTATTTTACATGATGATGTTCATTATGTTATTTTAGTCTTTGAAGCCAGTGACTCCATAGGGGCTTGTTTTTTTATTAAATTTGCCACCAGTCTCTACTTATTTGTCCCAGAGTAGTATGTAATATCTCATAGGCAGGGATTTGAAACTATTTTTTTAAGAATTCTGGACTGACTGGTTTCCTGGATGATGAGGTCTTAGGCTATGGGAACTTTACTGTCTGCTGATTTTTATAATAAGTAACGCAAAGAATTGGTAAAGACACCAATTTTGGAGATGGAGAGGAAAGGCTGAAGGGGAGGAGGAGGCCTTTATTTGAACATAACAATTCTTGTGTTGTTATGTTCAAAAGTCTTATCTAGTAAGTTTCCCATAGCTCGCTATCTTTTTTTCCAAATACTTCATGTACCCACTATCTGACAAATTTAATTGAAGTAGCATTATTTACTCACCTAATATACCAAGAGCTGTTTTACAAATGGTTGGAAACTCATATGTATATTGGGCTTAAAGCCAATGCCTGTAGTGGTGCCATAGGTTTAGATAAAGAACCAGGACTGAAGCAGATTTTGAGAGCTTTTGTGTGATGATAAATTGTGTAGACTTAGAATATCCAGACCTTGTACGTTTTCCAATGCGTAGCTATCATGTGTTGTACTATAGAATCAATACATTTTGTAAAAAAAAGTGCTTGTAAAGGGGTATACACTTCTGGGTGAATTTATTCTGTGTTTTCCTGTTTACTGTAAAAAAGTTGGGATTTTTTGGTATAGTTTTCAATTTTGTTTTATGCTTACACACATTTCATGTTAATGTTGTACTCTTATTTGATTTTGATTGGCTGTGTATAATCATGGAGATTTTATCTAGATTATTTTACTATATTTTATATGTTATTCTGTTACATTGAAGTTAGATGTACCTCAAATCATTATAGTTACATTGGTAATATGGTGAGATTGCTATCATATCACTGTGTCATTTCCATTATGTTCATCTAATTTCCAATGGAGATGTCTGGTCAGAAGTGGTTTGTTTGGTTCAGTTGCTGGGCCCTCCTTGGATATTGGTGCTTCATGTGAAGTGGAATAACTTAGGGTAGGTCCCTTTAGCTGGATTTGGTCAGGGCAATAAAGAGAGATGTAATGCTTATGTTATTGCTCCTCTCTCTCAAGGTAAAATTGTGTGGTCTGAGATGGTATCAGGTTTGTTTTGGAGAAATACCACAGACCAATAACCTTGAAAGGTATTGGGAATAAAGAGGTCTGCTTTTTTCAAAATTCTGTGTAGGTGTCATAGTATGGCGCCATTTGCTGGTTAGGAAGTCATCTGATTTGATTTTAGTGATGGTGTGCACTGTGTTTTTTTAGTCTTTGAAACCAGTGACTCCACAGCGACTTGGTTTTGGTAAATTTGTCATCAGTCTCTACTTCTGTGTACCAGAGTAGTATGTGATATCTGATAGTCTGGGGTTTGAAACTATTTTTTTAAGAATTCTGTACTGTCTGGATTTCCGGATTATGAGGTCCTAGGCTATAGGAACTTTAGTATTTGCTGCTATTTACAATAAGTGACACATAAGATTGGTAAAGACACCAATTTTGGAGATGGAGAGGCAAGGCTGAAGGGGAGGAGGAGGCCTTTATTTGAAGATAACAATTCTTGTGTTGTTATGTTCAAAAGTCTTATCTAGTAAGTTTCCCATAGGAAGGTATTGGGAATAGAGACATATTTTTTTTTCAAAATTCCATGTAGGTGTCGTGGTATGGCACCATTTGCTTGTTAGGAAGTCATATGGGTTTATTTTACATGATGGTGTTCATTATGTTATTTTAGTCTTTGAAGCCAGTGACTCCATAGGGGCTTGTTTTTTGATTAAATTTGCCACCAGTCTCTACTTATTTGTCCCAGAGTAGTATGTGATATCTCATAGGCAGGGATTTGAAACTATTTTTTTAAGAATTCTGGACTGACTGGTTTCCTGGATGATGAGGTCTTAGGCTATGGGAACTTTACTGTCTGCTGATTTTTATAATAAGTAACGCAAAGAATTGGTAAAGACACCAATTTTTGAGATGGAGAGGAAACGCTGAAGGGGAGGAGGAGGCCTTTATTTGAAGATAACAATTCTTGTGTTGTTATGTTCAAAAGTCTTATCTAGTAAGTTTCCCATAGCTCGCTATCTTTTTTTCCAAATTCTTCATGTACCCACTATCTGACAAATATAATAGAAGTAGCATTATTTACTCACCTAATATTCCAAGAGCTGTTTTACAAATGTTTGGAGACTCATATGTATATTGGGCTTAAAGCCAATGCCTGTAGTGGTGCCATAGGTTCAGATAAAGAACCAGGACTGAAGCAGATTTTGAGAGCTTTTGTGTGATGATAAATTGTGTAGACTTAGGAAATCCACACCTTGTATGTTTTCCAATGCGTAGCTATCATGTGTTGTACTATAGAATCAATACATTTTGTAAAAAAAAGTGCTTGTAAAGGGGTATACACTTCTGGGTGAATTAATTCTGTGTTTTCCTGTTTATTGTAAAAAAGTTGGAAATTTTTTGGTATAGTTTTCAATTTTGTTTTATACTTGCACACATTTGATGTTAATGTTGTACTCTAATTTGATTTTGATTGGCTGTGTATAATCATGGAGACTTTATCTAGATTCTTTTACTATATTTTATATGTTATTCTGTTACATTGAAGTTAGATGTACCTCAAATCATTATAGTTACATTGGTAATATGGTGAGATTGCTATAATATCACTGTGTCATTTCCATTATGTTCATCTAATTTCCAATGGAGATGTCTGGTCAGAAGTGGTTTGTTTGGTTCAGTTGCTGGGCCCTCCTTGGATATTGGTGCTTCATGTGAAGTGGAATAACTTAGGGTAGGTCCCTTTAGCTGGATTTGGTCAGGGCAATAAAGAGAGATGTAATGCTTATGTTATTGCTCCTCTCTCTCAAGGTAAAATTGTGTGATCTGAGATGGTATCATGTTTGTTTTGGAGAAATACCACAGACCAATAACCTTTAAAGGTATTGGGAATAAAGAGGTCTGCTTTTTTCAAAATTCTGTGTAGGTGTCATAGTATGGCGCCATTTGCTGGTTAGGAAGTCATCTGATTTGATTTTAGTGATGATGTTCACTGTGTTTTTTTAGTCTTTGAAACCAGTGACTCCACAGGGACTTGGTTTTGGTAAATTTGTCACCAGTCTCTACTTCTGTGTACCAGAGTAGTATGTGATATCTGATAGCCAGGGGTTTGAAACTATTTATTTAAGAATTCTGTACTGACTGGATTTCCGGATTATGAGGTCCTAGGCTATAGGAACTTTAGTATTTGCTGCTATTTACAATAAGTGACACATAAGATTGGTAAAGACACCAATTTTGGAGATGGAGAGGCAAGGCTGAAGGGGAGGAGGAGGCCTTTATTTGAAGATAACAATTCTTGTGTTGTTATGTTCAAAAGTCTTATCTAGTAAGTTTCCCATAGGAAGGTATTGGGAATAGAGACATATTTTTTTTTCAAAATTCCATGTAGGTGTCGTGGTATGGCACCATTTGCTTGTTAGGAAGTCATATGAGTTTATTTTACATGATGGTGTTCATTATGTTATTTTAGTCTTTGAAGCCAGTGACTCCATAGGGGCTTGTTTTTTGATTAAATTTGCCACCAGTCTCTACTTATTTGTCCCAGAGTAGTATGTGATATCTAATAGGCAGGGATTTGAAACTATTTTTTTAAGAATTCTGAACTGACTGGTTTCCTGGATGATGAGGTCTTAGGCTATGGGAACTTTACTGTCTGCTGATTTTTATAATAAGTAACGCAAAGAATTGGTAAACACACCAATTTTGGAGATGGAGAGGAAAGGCTGAAGGGGAGGAGGAGGCCTTTATTTGAAGATAACAATTTTTGTGTTGTTATGTTTAAAAGTCTTATCTAGTAAGTTTCCCATAGCTCGCTATCTTTTTTTCCAAATTCTTCATGTACCCACTATCTGACAAATATAATAGAAGTAGCATTATTTACTCACCTAATATTCCAAGAGCTGTTTTACAAATGGTTGGAGACTCATATGTATATTGGGCTTAAAGCCAATGCCTGTAGTGGTGCCATAGGTTTAGATAAAGAACCAGGACTGAAGCAGATTTTGAGAGCTTTTGTGTGATGATAAATTGTGTAGACTTAGAATATCCAGACCTTGTACGTTTTCCAATGCGTAGCTATCATGTGTTGTACTATAGAATCAATACATTTTGTAAAAAAAAGTGCTTGTAAAGGGGTATACACTTCTGGGTGAATTAATTCTGTGTTTTCCTGTTTACTGTAAAAAAGTTGGGATTTTTTGGTATAGTTTTCAATTTTGTTTTATGCTTACACACATTTCATGTTAATGTTGTACTCTTATTTGATTTTGATTGGCTGTGTATAATCATGGAGATTTTATCTAGATTCTTTTACTATATTTTATATGTTATTCTGTTACATTGAAGTTAGATGTACCTCAAATCATTATAGTTACATTGGTAATATGGTGAGATTGCTATCATATCACTGTGTCATTTCCATTATGTTCATCTTTTTTCCAATGGAGATGTCTGGTCAGAAGTGGTTTGTTTGGTTCAGTTGCTGGGCCCTCCTTGGATATTGGTGCTTCATGTGAAGTGGAATAACTTAGGGTAGGTCCCTTTAGCTGGATTTGGTCAGGGCAATAAAGAGAGATGTAATGCTTATGTTATTGCTCCTCTCTCTCAAGGTAAAATTGTGTGGTCTGAGATGGTATCAGGTTTGTTTTGGAGAAATACCACAGACCAATAACCTTGAAAGGTATTGGGAATAAAGAGGTCTGCTTTTTTCAAAATTCTGTGTAGGTGTCATAGTATGGCGCCATTTGCTGGTTAGGAAGTCATCTGATTTGATTTTAGTGATGGTGTTCACTGTGTTTTTTTAGTCTTTGAAACCAGTGACTCCACAGGGTCTTGGTTTTGGTAAATTTGTCACCAGTCTCTACTTCTGTGTACCAGAGTAGTATGTGATATCTGATAACCAGGGGTTTGAAACTATTTTTTTAAGAATTCTGTACTGACTGGATTTCCGGATTATGAGGTCCTAGGCTATAGGAACTTTAGTATTTGCTGCTATTTACAATAAGTGACACAAAAGATTGGTAAAGACACAAATTTTGGAGATGGAGAGGCAAGGCTGAAGGGGAGGAGGAGGCCTTTATTTGAAGATAACAATTCTTGTGTTGTTATGTTCAAAAGTCTTATCTAGTAAGTTTCCCATAGGAAGGTATTGGGAATAGATACATATTTTTTTTTCAAAATTCCATGTAGGTGTCGTGGTATGGCACCATTTGCTTGTTAGGAAGTCATATGAGTTTATTTTACATGATGGTGTTCATTATGTTATTTTAGTCTTTGAAGCCAGTGACTCCATAGGGACTTGTTTTTTGATTAAATTTGCCACCAGTCTCTACTTATTTGTCCCAGAGTAGTATGTGATATCTCATAGGCAGGGATTTGAAACTATTTTTTTAAGAATTCTGGACTGACTGGTTTCCTGGATGGTGAGGTCTTAGGCTATGGGAACTTTACTGTCTGCTGATTTTTATAATAAGTAACGCAAAGAATTGGTAAAGACACCAATTTTGGAGTTGGAGAGGAAAGGCTGAAGGGGAGGAGGAGGCCTTTATTTGAAGATAACAATTCTTGTGTTGTTATGTTCAAAAGTCTTATCTAGTAAGTTTCCCATAGCTCGCTATCTTTTTTTCCAAATTCTTCATGTACCCACTATCTGACAAATATAATAGAAGTAGCATTATTTACTCACCTAATATACCAAGAGCTGTTTTACAAATGGTTGGAGACTCATATGTATATTGGGCTTAAAGCCAATGCCTGTAGTGGTGCCATAGGTTTAGATAAAGAACCAGGACTGAAGCAGATTTTGAGAGCTTTTGTGTGATGATAAATTGTGTAGACTTAGGATATCCAGACCTTGTACGTTTTCCAATGCGTAGCTATCATGTGTTGTACTATAGAATCAATACATTTTGTAAAAAAAAAGTGCTTGTAAAGGGGTATACACTTCTGCGTGAATTAATTCTGTGTTTTCCTGTTTATTGTAAAAAAGTTGGACATTTTTTGGTATAGTTTTCAATTTTGTTTTATGCTTACACACATTTCATGTTAATGTTGTACTCTTATTTGATTTTGATTGGCTGTGTATAATCATGGAGATTTTATCTAGATTATTTTACTATATTTTATATGTTATTCTGTTACATTGAAGTTAGATGTACCTCAAATCATTATAGTTACATTGGTAATATGGTGAGATTGCTATCATATCACTGTGTCATTTCCATTATGTTCATCTAATTTCCAATGGAGATGTCTGGTCAGAAGTGGTTTGTTTGGTTCAGTTGCTGGGCCCTCCTTGGATATTGGTGCTTCATGTGAAGTGGAATAACTTAGGGTAGGTCCCTTTAGCTGGATTTGGTCAGGGCAATAAAGAGAGATGTAATGCTTATGTTATTGCTCCTCTCTCTCAAGGTAAAATTGTGTGGTCTGAGATGGTATCAGGTTTGTTTTGGAGAAATACCACAGACCAATAACCTTGAAAGGTATTGGGAATAAAGAGGTCTGCTTTTTTCAAAATTCTGTGTAGGTGTCATAGTATGGCGCCATTTGCTGGTTAGGAAGTCATCTGATTTGATTTTAGTGATGGTGTGCACTGTGTTTTTTTAGTCTTTGAAACCAGTGACTCCACAGCGACTTGGTTTTGGTAAATTTGTCATCAGTCTCTACTTCTGTGTACCAGAGTTGTATGTGATATCTGATAGCCTGGGGTTTGAAACTATTTTTTTAAGAATTCTGTACTGTCTGGATTTCCGGATTATGAGGTCCTAGGCTATAGGAACTTTAGTATTTGCTGCTATTTACAATAAGTGACACATAAGATTGGTAAAGACACCAATTTTGGAGATGGAGAGGCAAGGCTGAAGGGGAGGAGGAGGCCTTTATTTGAACATAACAATTCTTGTGTTGTTATGTTCAAAAGTCTTATCTAGTAAGTTTCCCATAGGAAGGTATTGGGAATAGAGACATATTTTTTTTTCAAAATTCCATGTAGGTGTCGTGGTATGGCACCATTTGCTTGTTAGGAAGTCATATGGGTTTATTTTACATGATGGTGTTCATTATGTTATTTTAGTCTTTGAAGCCAGTGACTCCATAGGGGCTTGTTTTTTGATTAAATTTGCCACCAGTCTCTACTTATTTGTCCCAGAGTAGTATGTGATATCTCATAGGCAGGGATTTGAAACTATTTTTTTAAGAATTCTGGACTGACTGGTTTCCTGGATGATGAGGTCTTAGGCTATGGGAACTTTACTGTCTGCTGATTTTTATAATAAGTAACGCAAAGAATTGGTAAAGACACCAATTTTTGAGATGGAGAGGAAACGCTGAAGGGGAGGAGGAGGCCTTTATTTGAAGATAACAATTCTTGTGTTGTTATGTTCAAAAGTCTTATCTAGTAAGTTTCCCATAGCTCGCTATCTTTTTTTCCAAATTCTTCATGTACCCACTATCTGACAAATATAATAGAAGTAGCATTATTTACTCACCTAATATTCCAAGAGCTGTTTTACAAATGTTTGGAGACTCATATGTATATTGGGCTTAAAGCCAATGCCTGTAGTGGTGCCATAGGTTCAGATAAAGAACCAGGACTTAAGCAGATTTTGAGAGCTTTGGTGTGATGATAAATTGTGTAGACTTAGGATATCCAGACCTTGTACGTTTTCCAATGCGTAGCTATCATGTGTTGTACTATAGAATCAATACATTTTGTAAAAAAAAGTGCTTGTAAAGGGGTATACACTTCTGGGTGAATTAATTCTGTGTTTTCCTGTTTATTGTAAAGAAGTTGGAAATTTTTTGGTATAGTTTTCAATTTTGTTTTATACTTGCACACATTTCATGTTAATGTTGTACTCTCATTTGATTTTGATTGGCTGTGTATAATCATGGAGATTTTATCTAGATTCTTTTACTATATTTTATATGTTATTCTGTTACATTGAAGTTAGATGTACCTCAAATCATTATAGTTACATTGGTAATATGGTGAGATTGCTATAATATCACTGTGTCATTTCCATTATGTTCATCTAATTTCCAATGGAGATGTCTGGTCAGAAGTGGTTTGTTTGGTTCAGTTGCTGGGCCCTCCTTGGATATTGGTGCTTCATGTGAAGTGGAATAACTTAGGGTAGGTCCCTTTAGCTGGATTTGGTCAGGGCAATAAAGAGAGATGTAATGCTTATGTTATTGCTCCTCTCTCTCAAGGTAAAATTGTGTGGTCTGAGATGGTATCAGGTTTGTTTTGGAGAAATACCACAGACCAATAACCTTGAAAGGTATTGGGAATAAAGAGGTCTGCTTTTTTCAAAATTCTGTGTAGGTGTCATAGTATGGCGCCATTTGCTGGTTAGGAAGTCATCTGATTTGATTTTAGTGATGGTGTTCACTGTGTTTTTTTAGTCTTTGAAACCAGTGACTCCACAGGGTCTTGGTTTTGGTAAATTTGTCACCAGTCTCTACTTCTGTGTACCAGAGTAGTATGTGATATCTGATAACCAGGGGTTTGAAACTATTTTTTTAAGAATTCTGTACTGACTGGATTTCCGGATTATGAGGTCCTAGGCTATAGGAACTTTAGTATTTGCTGCTATTTACAATAAGTGACACAAAAGATTGGTAAAGACACAAATTTTGGAGATGGAGAGGCAAGGCTGAAGGGGAGGAGGAGGCCTTTATTTGAAGATAACAATTCTTGTGTTGTTATGTTCAAAAGTCTTATCTAGTAAGTTTCCCATAGGAAGGTATTGGGAATAGATACATATTTTTTTTTCAAAATTCCATGTAGGTGTCGTGGTATGGCACCATTTGCTTGTTAGGAAGTCATATGAGTTTATTTTACATGATGGTGTTCATTATGTTATTTTAGTCTTTGAAGCCAGTGACTCCATAGGGACTTGTTTTTTGATTAAATTTGCCACCAGTCTCTACTTATTTGTCCCAGAGTAGTATGTGATATCTCATAGGCAGGGATTTGAAACTATTTTTTTAAGAATTCTGGACTGACTGGTTTCCTGGATGGTGAGGTCTTAGGCTATGGGAACTTTACTGTCTGCTGATTTTTATAATAAGTAACGCAAAGAATTGGTAAAGACACCAATTTTGGAGTTGGAGAGGAAAGGCTGAAGGGGAGGAGGAGGCCTTTATTTGAAGATAACAATTCTTGTGTTGTTATGTTCAAAAGTCTTATCTAGTAAGTTTCCCATAGCTCGCTATCTTTTTTTCCAAATTCTTCATGTACCCACTATCTGACAAATATAATAGAAGTAGCATTATTTACTCACCTAATATACCAAGAGCTGTTTTACAAATGGTTGGAGACTCATATGTATATTGGGCTTAAAGCCAATGCCTGTAGTGGTGCCATAGGTTTAGATAAAGAACCAGGACTGAAGCAGATTTTGAGAGCTTTTGTGTGATGATAAATTGTGTAGACTTAGGATATCCAGACCTTGTACGTTTTCCAATGCGTAGCTATCATGTGTTGTACTATAGAATCAATACATTTTGTAAAAAAAAAGTGCTTGTAAAGGGGTATACACTTCTGCGTGAATTAATTCTGTGTTTTCCTGTTTATTGTAAAAAAGTTGGACATTTTTTGGTATAGTTTTCAATTTTGTTTTATGCTTACACACATTTCATGTTAATGTTGTACTCTTATTTGATTTTGATTGGCTGTGTATAATCATGGAGATTTTATCTAGATTATTTTACTATATTTTATATGTTATTCTGTTACATTGAAGTTAGATGTACCTCAAATCATTATAGTTACATTGGTAATATGGTGAGATTGCTATCATATCACTGTGTCATTTCCATTATGTTCATCTAATTTCCAATGGAGATGTCTGGTCAGAAGTGGTTTGTTTGGTTCAGTTGCTGGGCCCTCCTTGGATATTGGTGCTTCATGTGAAGTGGAATAACTTAGGGTAGGTCCCTTTAGCTGGATTTGGTCAGGGCAATAAAGAGAGATGTAATGCTTATGTTATTGCTCCTCTCTCTCAAGGTAAAATTGTGTGGTCTGAGATGGTATCAGGTTTGTTTTGGAGAAATACCACAGACCAATAACCTTGAAAGGTATTGGGAATAAAGAGGTCTGCTTTTTTCAAAATTCTGTGTAGGTGTCATAGTATGGCGCCATTTGCTGGTTAGGAAGTCATCTGATTTGATTTTAGTGATGGTGTGCACTGTGTTTTTTTAGTCTTTGAAACCAGTGACTCCACAGCGACTTGGTTTTGGTAAATTTGTCATCAGTCTCTACTTCTGTGTACCAGAGTTGTATGTGATATCTGATAGCCTGGGGTTTGAAACTATTTTTTTAAGAATTCTGTACTGTCTGGATTTCCGGATTATGAGGTCCTAGGCTATAGGAACTTTAGTATTTGCTGCTATTTACAATAAGTGACACATAAGATTGGTAAAGACACCAATTTTGGAGATGGAGAGGCAAGGCTGAAGGGGAGGAGGAGGCCTTTATTTGAACATAACAATTCTTGTGTTGTTATGTTCAAAAGTCTTATCTAGTAAGTTTCCCATAGGAAGGTATTGGGAATAGAGACATATTTTTTTTTCAAAATTCCATGTAGGTGTCGTGGTATGGCACCATTTGCTTGTTAGGAAGTCATATGGGTTTATTTTACATGATGGTGTTCATTATGTTATTTTAGTCTTTGAAGCCAGTGACTCCATAGGGGCTTGTTTTTTGATTAAATTTGCCACCAGTCTCTACTTATTTGTCCCAGAGTAGTATGTGATATCTCATAGGCAGGGATTTGAAACTATTTTTTTAAGAATTCTGGACTGACTGGTTTCCTGGATGATGAGGTCTTAGGCTATGGGAACTTTACTGTCTGCTGATTTTTATAATAAGTAACGCAAAGAATTGGTAAAGACACCAATTTTTGAGATGGAGAGGAAACGCTGAAGGGGAGGAGGAGGCCTTTATTTGAAGATAACAATTCTTGTGTTGTTATGTTCAAAAGTCTTATCTAGTAAGTTTCCCATAGCTCGCTATCTTTTTTTCCAAATTCTTCATGTACCCACTATCTGACAAATATAATAGAAGTAGCATTATTTACTCACCTAATATTCCAAGAGCTGTTTTACAAATGTTTGGAGACTCATATGTATATTGGGCTTAAAGCCAATGCCTGTAGTGGTGCCATAGGTTCAGATAAAGAACCAGGACTGAAGCAGATTTTGAGAGCTTTGGTGTGATGATAAATTGTGTAGACTTAGGATATCCAGACCTTGTACGTTTTCCAATGCGTAGCTATCATGTGTTGTACTATAGAATCAATACATTTTGTAAAAAAAAGTGCTTGTAAAGGGGTATACACTTCTGGGTGAATTAATTCTGTGTTTTCCTGTTTATTGTAAAGAAGTTGGAAATTTTTTGGTATAGTTTTCAATTTTGTTTTATACTTGCACACATTTCATGTTAATGTTGTACTCTCATTTGATTTTGATTGGCTGTGTATAATCATGGAGATTTTATCTAGATTCTTTTACTATATTTTATATGTTATTCTGTTACATTGAAGTTAGATGTACCTCAAATCATTATAGTTACATTGGTAATATGGTGAGATTGCTATAATATCACTGTGTCATTTCCATTATGTTCATCTAATTTCCAATGGAGATGTCTGGTCAGAAGTGGTTTGTTTGGTTCAGTTGCTGGGCCCTCCTTGGATATTGGTGCTTCATGTGAAGTGGAATAACTTAGGGTAGGTCCCTTTAGCTGGATTTGGTCAGGGCAATAAAGAGAGATGTAATGCTTATGTTATTGCTCCTCTCTCTCAAGGTAAAATTGTGTGATCTGAGATGGTATCATGTTTGTTTTGGAGAAATACCACAGACCAATAACCTTTAAAGGTATTGGGAATAAAGAGGTCTGCTTTTTTCAAAATTCTGTGTAGGTGTCATAGTATGGCGCCATTTGCTGGTTAGGAAGTCATCTGATTTGATTTTAGTGATGATGTTCACTGTGTTTTTTTAGTCTTTGAAACCATTGACTCCACAGGGACTTGGTTTTGGTAAATTTGTCACCAGTCTCTACTTCTGTGTACCAGAGTAGTATGTGATATCTGATAGCCAGGGGTTTGAAACTATTTATTTAAGAATTCTGTACTGACTGGATTTCCGGATTATGAGGTCCTAGGCTATAGGAACTTTAGTATTTGCTGCTATTTACAATAAGTGACACATAAGATTGGTAAAGACACCAATTTTGGAGATGGAGAGGCAAGGCTGAAGGGGAGGAGGAGGCCTTTATTTGAAGATAACAATTCTTGTGTTGTTATGTTCAAAAGTCTTATCTAGTAAGTTTCCCATAGGAAGGTATTGGGAATAGAGACATATTTTTTTTTCAAAATTCCATGTAGGTGTCGTGGTATGGCACCATTTGCTTGTTAGGAAGTCATATGAGTTTATTTTACATGATGGTGTTCATTATGTTATTTTAGTCTTTGAAGCCAGTGACTCCATAGGGGCTTGTTTTTTGATTAAATTTGCCACCAGTCTCTACTTATTTGTCCCAGAGTAGTATGTGATATCTAATAGGCAGGGATTTGAAACTATTTTTTTAAGAATTCTGAACTGACTGGTTTCCTGGATGATGAGGTCTTAGGCTATGGGAACTTTACTGTCTGCTGATTTTTATAATAAGTAACGCAAAGAATTGGTAAACACACCAATTTTGGAGATGGAGAGGAAAGGCTGAAGGGGAGGAGGAGGCCTTTATTTGAAGATAACAATTTTTGTGTTGTTATGTTTAAAAGTCTTATCTAGTAAGTTTCCCATAGCTCGCTATCTTTTTTTCCAAATTCTTCATGTACCCACTATCTGACAAATATAATAGAAGTAGCATTATTTACTCACCTAATATTCCAAGAGCTGTTTTACAAATGGTTGGAGACTCATATGTATATTGAGCTTAAAGCCAATGCCTGTAGTGGTGCCATAGGTTTAGATAAAGAACCAGGACTGAAGCAGATTTTGAGAGCTTTTGTGTGATGATAAATTGTGTAGACTTAGAATATCCAGACCTTGTACGTTTTCCAATGCGTAGCTATCATGTGTTGTACTATAGAATCAATACATTTTGTAAAAAAAAGTGCTTGTAAAGGGGTATACACTTCTGGGTGAATTAATTCTGTGTTTTCCTGTTTATTGTAAAAAAGTTGGAAATTTTTTGGTATAGTTTTCAATTTTGTTTTATACTTGCACACATTTGATGTTAATGTTGTACTCTAATTTGATTTTGATTGGCTGTGTATAATCATGGAGACTTTATCTAGATTCTTTTACTATATTTTATATGTTATTCTGTTACATTGAAGTTAGATGTACCTCAAATCATTATAGTTACATTGGTAATATGGTGAGATTGCTATAATATCACTGTGTCATTTCCATTATGTTCATCTAATTTCCAATGGAGATGTCTGGTCAGAAGTGGTTTGTTTGGTTCAGTTGCTGGGCCCTCCTTGGATATTGGTGCTTCATGTGAAGTGGAATAACTTAGGGTAGGTCCCTTTAGCTGGATTTGGTCAGGGCAATAAAGAGAGATGTAATGCTTATGTTATTGCTCCTCTCTCTCAAGGTAAAATTGTGTGATCTGAGATGGTATCATGTTTGTTTTGGAGAAATACCACAGACCAATAACCTTTAAAGGTATTGGGAATAAAGAGGTCTGCTTTTTTCAAAATTCTGTGTAGGTGTCATAGTATGGCGCCATTTGCTGGTTAGGAAGTCATCTGATTTGATTTTAGTGATGATGTTCACTGTGTTTTTTTAGTCTTTGAAACCAGTGACTCCACAGGGACTTGGTTTTGGTAAATTTGTCACCAGTCTCTACTTCTGTGTACCAGAGTAGTATGTGATATCTGATAGCCAGGGGTTTGAAACTATTTATTTAAGAATTCTGTACTGACTGGATTTCCGGATTATGAGGTCCTAGGCTATAGGAACTTTAGTATTTGCTGCTATTTACAATAAGTGACACATAAGATTGGTAAAGACACCAATTTTGGAGATGGAGAGGCAAGGCTGAAGGGGAGGAGGAGGCCTTTATTTGAAGATAACAATTCTTGTGTTGTTATGTTCAAAAGTCTTATCTAGTAAGTTTCCCATAGGAAGGTATTGGGAATAGAGACATATTTTTTTTTCAAAATTCCATGTAGGTGTCGTGGTATGGCACCATTTGCTTGTTAGGAAGTCATATGAGTTTATTTTACATGATGGTGTTCATTATGTTATTTTAGTCTTTGAAGCCAGTGACTCCATAGGGGCTTGTTTTTTGATTAAATTTGCCACCAGTCTCTACTTATTTGTCCCAGAGTAGTATGTGATATCTAATAGGCAGGGATTTGAAACTATTTTTTTAAGAATTCTGAACTGACTGGTTTCCTGGATGATGAGGTCTTAGGCTATGGGAACTTTACTGTCTGCTGATTTTTATAATAAGTAACGCAAAGAATTGGTAAACACACCAATTTTGGAGATGGAGAGGAAAGGCTGAAGGGGAGGAGGAGGCCTTTATTTGAAGATAACAATTTTTGTGTTGTTATGTTTAAAAGTCTTATCTAGTAAGTTTCCCATAGCTCGCTATCTTTTTTTCCAAATTCTTCATGTACCCACTATCTGACAAATATAATAGAAGTAGCATTATTTACTCACCTAATATTCCAAGAGCTGTTTTACAAATGGTTGGAGACTCATATGTATATTGAGCTTAAAGCCAATGCCTGTAGTGGTGCCATAGGTTTAGATAAAGAACCAGGACTGAAGCAGATTTTGAGAGCTTTTGTGTGATGATAAATTGTGTAGACTTAGAATATCCAGACCTTGTACGTTTTCCAATGCGTAGCTATCATGTGTTGTACTATAGAATCAATACATTTTGTAAAAAAAAGTGCTTGTAAAGGGGTATACACTTCTGGGTGAATTTATTCTGTGTTTTCCTGTTTACTGTAAAAAAGTTGGGATTTTTTGGTATAGTTTTCAATTTTGTTTTATGCTTACACACATTTCATGTTAATGTTGTACTCTTATTTGATTTTGATTGGCTGTGTATAATCATGGAGATTTTATCTAGATTATTTTACTATATTTTATATGTTATTCTGTTACATTGAAGTTAGATGTACCTCAAATCATTATAGTTACATTGGTAATATGGTGAGATTGCTATCATATCACTGTGTCATTTCCATTATGTTCATCTAATTTCCAATGGAGATGTCTGGTCAGAAGTGGTTTGTTTGGTTCAGTTGCTGGGCCCTCCTTGGATATTGGTGCTTCATGTGAAGTGGAATAACTTAGGGTAGGTCCCTTTAGCTGGATTTGGTCAGGGCAATAAAGAGAGATGTAATGCTTATGTTATTGCTCCTCTCTCTCAAGGTAAAATTGTGTGGTCTGAGATGGTATCAGGTTTGTTTTGGAGAAATACCACAGACCAATAACCTTGAAAGGTATTGGGAATAAAGAGGTCTGCTTTTTTCAAAATTCTGTGTAGGTGTCATAGTATGGCGCCATTTGCTGGTTAGGAAGTCATCTGATTTGATTTTAGTGATGGTGTGCACTGTGTTTTTTTAGTCTTTGAAACCAGTGACTCCACAGCGACTTGGTTTTGGTAAATTTGTCATCAGTCTCTACTTCTGTGTACCAGAGTAGTATGTGATATCTGATAGTCTGGGGTTTGAAACTATTTTTTTAAGAATTCTGTACTGTCTGGATTTCCGGATTATGAGGTCCTAGGCTATAGGAACTTTAGTATTTGCTGCTATTTACAATAAGTGACACATAAGATTGGTAAAGACACCAATTTTGGAGATGGAGAGGCAAGGCTGAAGGGGAGGAGGAGGCCTTTATTTGAAGATAACAATTCTTGTGTTGTTATGTTCAAAAGTCTTATCTAGTAAGTTTCCCATAGGAAGGTATTGGGAATAGAGACATATTTTTTTTTCAAAATTCCATGTAGGTGTCGTGGTATGGCACCATTTGCTTGTTAGGAAGTCATATGGGTTTATTTTACATGATGGTGTTCATTATGTTATTTTAGTCTTTGAAGCCAGTGACTCCATAGGGGCTTGTTTTTTGATTAAATTTGCCACCAGTCTCTACTTATTTGTCCCAGAGTAGTATGTGATATCTCATAGGCAGGGATTTGAAACTATTTTTTTAAGAATTCTGGACTGACTGGTTTCCTGGATGATGAGGTCTTAGGCTATGGGAACTTTACTGTCTGCTGATTTTTATAATAAGTAACGCAAAGAATTGGTAAAGACACCAATTTTTGAGATGGAGAGGAAACGCTGAAGGGGAGGAGGAGGCCTTTATTTGAAGATAACAATTCTTGTGTTGTTATGTTCAAAAGTCTTATCTAGTAAGTTTCCCATAGCTCGCTATCTTTTTTTCCAAATTCTTCATGTACCCACTATCTGACAAATATAATAGAAGTAGCATTATTTACTCACCTAATATTCCAAGAGCTGTTTTACAAATGTTTGGAGACTCATATGTATATTGGGCTTAAAGCCAATGCCTGTAGTGGTGCCATAGGTTCAGATAAAGAACCAGGACTGAAGCAGATTTTGAGAGCTTTTGTGTGATGATAAATTGTGTAGACTTAGGAAATCCACACCTTGTATGTTTTCCAATGCGTAGCTATCATGTGTTGTACTATAGAATCAATACATTTTGTAAAAAAAAGTGCTTGTAAAGGGGTATACACTTCTGGGTGAATTAATTCTGTGTTTTCCTGTTTATTGTAAAAAAGTTGGAAATTTTTTGGTATAGTTTTCAATTTTGTTTTATACTTGCACACATTTGATGTTAATGTTGTACTCTAATTTGATTTTGATTGGCTGTGTATAATCATGGAGACTTTATCTAGATTCTTTTACTATATTTTATATGTTATTCTGTTACATTGAAGTTAGATGTACCTCAAATCATTATAGTTACATTGGTAATATGGTGAGATTGCTATAATATCACTGTGTCATTTCCATTATGTTCATCTAATTTCCAATGGAGATGTCTGGTCAGAAGTGGTTTGTTTGGTTCAGTTGCTGGGCCCTCCTTGGATATTGGTGCTTCATGTGAAGTGGAATAACTTAGGGTAGGTCCCTTTAGCTGGATTTGGTCAGGGCAATAAAGAGAGATGTAATGCTTATGTTATTGCTCCTCTCTCTCAAGGTAAAATTGTGTGATCTGAGATGGTATCATGTTTGTTTTGGAGAAATACCACAGACCAATAACCTTTAAAGGTATTGGGAATAAAGAGGTCTGCTTTTTTCAAAATTCTGTGTAGGTGTCATAGTATGGCGCCATTTGCTGGTTAGGAAGTCATCTGATTTGATTTTAGTGATGATGTTCACTGTGTTTTTTTAGTCTTTGAAACCAGTGACTCCACAGGGACTTGGTTTTGGTAAATTTGTCACCAGTCTCTACTTCTGTGTACCAGAGTAGTATGTGATATCTGATAGCCAGGGGTTTGAAACTATTTATTTAAGAATTCTGTACTGACTGGATTTCCGGATTATGAGGTCCTAGGCTATAGGAACTTTAGTATTTGCTGCTATTTACAATAAGTGACACATAAGATTGGTAAAGACACCAATTTTGGAGATGGAGAGGCAAGGCTGAAGGGGAGGAGGAGGCCTTTATTTGAAGATAACAATTCTTGTGTTGTTATGTTCAAAAGTCTTATCTAGTAAGTTTCCCATAGGAAGGTATTGGGAATAGAGACATATTTTTTTTTCAAAATTCCATGTAGGTGTCGTGGTATGGCACCATTTGCTTGTTAGGAAGTCATATGAGTTTATTTTACATGATGGTGTTCATTATGTTATTTTAGTCTTTGAAGCCAGTGACTCCATAGGGGCTTGTTTTTTGATTAAATTTGCCACCAGTCTCTACTTATTTGTCCCAGAGTAGTATGTGATATCTAATAGGCAGGGATTTGAAACTATTTTTTTAAGAATTCTGAACTGACTGGTTTCCTGGATGATGAGGTCTTAGGCTATGGGAACTTTACTGTCTGCTGATTTTTATAATAAGTAACGCAAAGAATTGGTAAACACACCAATTTTGGAGATGGAGAGGAAAGGCTGAAGGGGAGGAGGAGGCCTTTATTTGAAGATAACAATTTTTGTGTTGTTATGTTTAAAAGTCTTATCTAGTAAGTTTCCCATAGCTCGCTATCTTTTTTTCCAAATTCTTCATGTACCCACTATCTGACAAATATAATAGAAGTAGCATTATTTACTCACCTAATATTCCAAGAGCTGTTTTACAAATGGTTGGAGACTCATATGTATATTGAGCTTAAAGCCAATGCCTGTAGTGGTGCCATAGGTTTAGATAAAGAACCAGGACTGAAGCAGATTTTGAGAGCTTTTGTGTGATGATAAATTGTGTAGACTTAGAATATCCAGACCTTGTACGTTTTCCAATGCGTAGCTATCATGTGTTGTACTATAGAATCAATACATTTTGTAAAAAAAAGTGCTTGTAAAGGGGTATACACTTCTGGGTGAATTAATTCTGTGTTTTCCTGTTTACTGTAAAAAAGTTGGGATTTTTTGGTATAGTTTTCAATTTTGTTTTATGCTTACACACATTTCATGTTAATGTTGTACTCTTATTTGATTTTGATTGGCTGTGTATAATCATGGAGATTTTATCTAGATTCTTTTACTATATTTTATATGTTATTCTGTTACATTGAAGTTAGATGTACCTCAAATCATTATAGTTACATTGGTAATATGGTGAGATTGCTATCATATCACTGTGTCATTTCCATTATGTTCATCTTTTTTCCAATGGAGATGTCTGGTCAGAAGTGGTTTGTTTGGTTCAGTTGCTGGGCCCTCCTTGGATATTGGTGCTTCATGTGAAGTGGAATAACTTAGGGTAGGTCCCTTTAGCTGGATTTGGTCAGGGCAATAAAGAGAGATGTAATGCTTATGTTATTGCTCCTCTCTCTCAAGGTAAAATTGTGTGGTCTGAGATGGTATCAGGTTTGTTTTGGAGAAATACCACAGACCAATAACCTTGAAAGGTATTGGGAATAAAGAGGTCTGCTTTTTTCAAAATTCTGTGTAGGTGTCATAGTATGGCGCCATTTGCTGGTTAGGAAGTCATCTGATTTGATTTTAGTGATGGTGTTCACTGTGTTTTTTTAGTCTTTGAAACCAGTGACTCCACAGGGTCTTGGTTTTGGTAAATTTGTCACCAGTCTCTACTTCTGTGTACCAGAGTAGTATGTGATATCTGATAACCAGGGGTTTGAAACTATTTTTTTAAGAATTCTGTACTGACTGGATTTCCGGATTATGAGGTCCTAGGCTATAGGAACTTTAGTATTTGCTGCTATTTACAATAAGTGACACAAAAGATTGGTAAAGACACAAATTTTGGAGATGGAGAGGCAAGGCTGAAGGGGAGGAGGAGGCCTTTATTTGAAGATAACAATTCTTGTGTTGTTATGTTCAAAAGTCTTATCTAGTAAGTTTCCCATAGGAAGGTATTGGGAATAGATACATATTTTTTTTTCAAAATTCCATGTAGGTGTCGTGGTATGGCACCATTTGCTTGTTAGGAAGTCATATGAGTTTATTTTACATGATGGTGTTCATTATGTTATTTTAGTCTTTGAAGCCAGTGACTCCATAGGGACTTGTTTTTTGATTAAATTTGCCACCAGTCTCTACTTATTTGTCCCAGAGTAGTATGTGATATCTCATAGGCAGGGATTTGAAACTATTTTTTTAAGAATTCTGGACTGACTGGTTTCCTGGATGGTGAGGTCTTAGGCTATGGGAACTTTACTGTCTGCTGATTTTTATAATAAGTAACGCAAAGAATTGGTAAAGACACCAATTTTGGAGTTGGAGAGGAAAGGCTGAAGGGGAGGAGGAGGCCTTTATTTGAAGATAACAATTCTTGTGTTGTTATGTTCAAAAGTCTTATCTAGTAAGTTTCCCATAGCTCGCTATCTTTTTTTCCAAATTCTTCATGTACCCACTATCTGACAAATATAATAGAAGTAGCATTATTTACTCACCTAATATACCAAGAGCTGTTTTACAAATGGTTGGAGACTCATATGTATATTGGGCTTAAAGCCAATGCCTGTAGTGGTGCCATAGGTTTAGATAAAGAACCAGGACTGAAGCAGATTTTGAGAGCTTTTGTGTGATGATAAATTGTGTAGACTTAGGATATCCAGACCTTGTACGTTTTCAAATGCGTAGCTATCATGTGTTGTACTATAGAATCAATACATTTTGTAAAAAAAAAGTGCTTGTAAAGGGGTATACACTTCTGCGTGAATTAATTCTGTGTTTTCCTGTTTATTGTAAAAAAGTTGGACATTTTTTGGTATAGTTTTCAATTTTGTTTTATGCTTACACACATTTCATGTTAATGTTGTACTCTTATTTGATTTTGATTGGCTGTGTATAATCATGGAGATTTTATCTAGATTATTTTACTATATTTTATATGTTATTCTGTTACATTGAAGTTAGATGTACCTCAAATCATTATAGTTACATTGGTAATATGGTGAGATTGCTATCATATCACTGTGTCATTTCCATTATGTTCATCTAATTTCCAATGGAGATGTCTGGTCAGAAGTGGTTTGTTTGGTTCAGTTGCTGGGCCCTCCTTGGATATTGGTGCTTCATGTGAAGTGGAATAACTTAGGGTAGGTCCCTTTAGCTGGATTTGGTCAGGGCAATAAAGAGAGATGTAATGCTTATGTTATTGCTCCTCTCTCTCAAGGTAAAATTGTGTGGTCTGAGATGGTATCAGGTTTGTTTTGGAGAAATACCACAGACCAATAACCTTGAAAGGTATTGGGAATAAAGAGGTCTGCTTTTTTCAAAATTCTGTGTAGGTGTCATAGTATGGCGCCATTTGCTGGTTAGGAAGTCATCTGATTTGATTTTAGTGATGGTGTGCACTGTGTTTTTTTAGTCTTTGAAACCAGTGACTCCACAGCGACTTGGTTTTGGTAAATTTGTCATCAGTCTCTACTTCTGTGTACCAGAGTTGTATGTGATATCTGATAGCCTGGGGTTTGAAACTATTTTTTTAAGAATTCTGTACTGTCTGGATTTCCGGATTATGAGGTCCTAGGCTATAGGAACTTTAGTATTTGCTGCTATTTACAATAAGTGACACATAAGATTGGTAAAGACACCAATTTTGGAGATGGAGAGGCAAGGCTGAAGGGGAGGAGGAGGCCTTTATTTGAACATAACAATTCTTGTGTTGTTATGTTCAAAAGTCTTATCTAGTAAGTTTCCCATAGGAAGGTATTGGGAATAGAGACATATTTTTTTTTCAAAATTCCATGTAGGTGTCGTGGTATGGCACCATTTGCTTGTTAGGAAGTCATATGGGTTTATTTTACATGATGGTGTTCATTATGTTATTTTAGTCTTTGAAGCCAGTGACTCCATAGGGGCTTGTTTTTTGATTAAATTTGCCACCAGTCTCTACTTATTTGTCCCAGAGTAGTATGTGATATCTCATAGGCAGGGATTTGAAACTATTTTTTTAAGAATTCTGGACTGACTGGTTTCCTGGATGATGAGGTCTTAGGCTATGGGAACTTTACTGTCTGCTGATTTTTATAATAAGTAACGCAAAGAATTGGTAAAGACACCAATTTTTGAGATGGAGAGGAAACGCTGAAGGGGAGGAGGAGGCCTTTATTTGAAGATAACAATTCTTGTGTTGTTATGTTCAAAAGTCTTATCTAGTAAGTTTCCCATAGCTCGCTATCTTTTTTTCCAAATTCTTCATGTACCCACTATCTGACAAATATAATAGAAGTAGCATTATTTACTCACCTAATATTCCAAGAGCTGTTTTACAAATGTTTGGAGACTCATATGTATATTGGGCTTAAAGCCAATGCCTGTAGTGGTGCCATAGGTTCAGATAAAGAACCAGGACTGAAGCAGATTTTGAGAGCTTTGGTGTGATGATAAATTGTGTAGACTTAGGATATCCAGACCTTGTACGTTTTCCAATGCGTAGCTATCATGTGTTGTACTATAGAATCAATACATTTTGTAAAAAAAAGTGCTTGTAAAGGGGTATACACTTCTGGGTGAATTAATTCTGTGTTTTCCTGTTTATTGTAAAGAAGTTGGAAATTTTTTGGTATAGTTTTCAATTTTGTTTTATACTTGCACACATTTCATGTTAATGTTGTACTCTCATTTGATTTTGATTGGCTGTGTATAATCATGGAGATTTTATCTAGATTCTTTTACTATATTTTATATGTTATTCTGTTACATTGAAGTTAGATGTACCTCAAATCATTATAGTTACATTGGTAATATGGTGAGATTGCTATAATATCACTGTGTCATTTCCATTATGTTCATCTAATTTCCAATGGAGATGTCTGGTCAGAAGTGGTTTGTTTGGTTCAGTTGCTGGGCCCTCCTTGGATATTGGTGCTTCATGTGAAGTGGAATAACTTAGGGTAGGTCCCTTTAGCTGGATTTGGTCAGGGCAATAAAGAGAGATGTAATGCTTATGTTATTGCTCCTCTCTCTCAAGGTAAAATTGTGTGATCTGAGATGGTATCATGTTTGTTTTGGAGAAATACCACAGACCAATAACCTTTAAAGGTATTGGGAATAAAGAGGTCTGCTTTTTTCAAAATTCTGTGTAGGTGTCATAGTATGGCGCCATTTGCTGGTTAGGAAGTCATCTGATTTGATTTTAGTGATGATGTTCACTGTGTTTTTTTAGTCTTTGAAACCAGTGACTCCACAGGGACTTGGTTTTGGTAAATTTGTCACCAGTCTCTACTTCTGTGTACCAGAGTAGTATGTGATATCTGATAGCCAGGGGTTTGAAACTATTTTTTTAAGAATTCTGTACTGACTGGATTTCCGGATTATGAGGTCCTAGGCTATAGGAACTTTAGTATTTGCTGCTATTTACAATAAGTGACACATAAGATTGGTAAAGACACCAATTTTGGAGATGGAGAGGCAAGGCTGAAGGGGAGGAGGAGGCCTTTATTTGAAGATAACAATTCTTGTGTTGTTATGTTCAAAAGTCTTATCTAGTAAGTTTCCCATAGGAAGGTATTGGGAATAGAGACATATTTTTTTTTCAAAATTCCATGTAGGTGTCGTGGTATGGCACCATTTGCTTGTTAGGAAGTCATATGAGTTTATTTTACATGATGGTGTTCATTATGTTATTTTAGTCTTTGAAGCCAGTGACTCCATAGGGGCTTGTTTTTTGATTAAATTTGCCACCAGTCTCTACTTATTTGTCCCAGAGTAGTATGTGATATCTCATAGGCAGGGATTTGAAACAATTTTTTTAAGAATTCTGGACTGACTGGTTTCCTGGATGATGAGGTCTTAGGCTATGGGAACTTTACTGTCTGCTGATTTTTATAATAAGTAACGCAAAGAATTGGTAAAGACACCAATTTTGGAGATGGAGAGGAAAGGCTGAAGGGGAGGAGGAGGCCTTTATTTGAAGATAACAATTCTTGTGTTGTTATGTTCAAAAGTCTTATCTAGTAAGTTTCCCATAGCTCGCTATCTTTTTTTCCAAATTCTTCATGTACCCACTATCTGACAAATATAATAGAAGTAGCATTATTTACTCACCTAATATTCCAAGAGCTGTTTTACAAATGTTTGGAGACTCATATGTATATTGGGCTTAAAGCCAATGCCTGTAGTGGTGCCATAGGTTCAGATAAAGAACCAGGACTGAAGCAGATTTTGAGAGCTTTTGTGTGATGATAAATTGTGTAGACTTAGGAAATCCACACCTTGTATGTTTTCCAATGCGTAGCTATCATGTGTTGTACTATAGAATCAATACATTTTGTAAAAAAAAGTGCTTGTAAAGGGGTATACACTTCTGGGTGAATTAATTCTGTGTTTTCCTGTTTATTGTAAAAAAGTTGGAAATTTTTTGGTATAGTTTTCAATTTTGTTTTATACTTGCACACATTTGATGTTAATGTTGTACTCTAATTTGATTTTGATTGGCTGTGTATAATCATGGAGACTTTATCTAGATTCTTTTACTATATTTTATATGTTATTCTGTTACATTGAAGTTAGATGTACCTCAAATCATTATAGTTACATTGGTAATATGGTGAGATTGCTATAATATCACTGTGTCATTTCCATTATGTTCATCTAATTTCCAATGGAGATGTCTGGTCAGAAGTGGTTTGTTTGGTTCAGTTGCTGGGCCCTCCTTGGATATTGGTGCTTCATGTGAAGTGGAATAACTTAGGGTAGGTCCCTTTAGCTGGATTTGGTCAGGGCAATAAAGAGAGATGTAATGCTTATGTTATTGCTCCTCTCTCTCAAGGTAAAATTGTGTGATCTGAGATGGTATCATGTTTGTTTTGGAGAAATACCACAGACCAATAACCTTTAAAGGTATTGGGAATAAAGAGGTCTGCTTTTTTCAAAATTCTGTGTAGGTGTCATAGTATGGCGCCATTTGCTGGTTAGGAAGTCATCTGATTTGATTTTAGTGATGATGTTCACTGTGTTTTTTTAGTCTTTGAAACCAGTGACTCCACAGGGACTTGGTTTTGGTAAATTTGTCACCAGTCTCTACTTCTGTGTACCAGAGTAGTATGTGATATCTGATAGCCAGGGGTTTGAAACTATTTATTTAAGAATTCTGTACTGACTGGATTTCCGGATTATGAGGTCCTAGGCTATAGGAACTTTAGTATTTGCTGCTATTTACAATAAGTGACACATAAGATTGGTAAAGACACCAATTTTGGAGATGGAGAGGCAAGGCTGAAGGGGAGGAGGAGGCCTTTATTTGAAGATAACAATTCTTGTGTTGTTATGTTCAAAAGTCTTATCTAGTAAGTTTCCCATAGGAAGGTATTGGGAATAGAGACATATTTTTTTTTCAAAATTCCATGTAGGTGTCGTGGTATGGCACCATTTGCTTGTTAGGAAGTCATATGAGTTTATTTTACATGATGGTGTTCATTATGTTATTTTAGTCTTTGAAGCCAGTGACTCCATAGGGGCTTGTTTTTTGATTAAATTTGCCACCAGTCTCTACTTATTTGTCCCAGAGTAGTATGTGATATCTAATAGGCAGGGATTTGAAACTATTTTTTTAAGAATTCTGAACTGACTGGTTTCCTGGATGATGAGGTCTTAGGCTATGGGAACTTTACTGTCTGCTGATTTTTATAATAAGTAACGCAAAGAATTGGTAAACACACCAATTTTGGAGATGGAGAGGAAAGGCTGAAGGGGAGGAGGAGGCCTTTATTTGAAGATAACAATTTTTGTGTTGTTATGTTTAAAAGTCTTATCTAGTAAGTTTCCCATAGCTCGCTATCTTTTTTTCCAAATTCTTCATGTACCCACTATCTGACAAATATAATAGAAGTAGCATTATTTACTCACCTAATATTCCAAGAGCTGTTTTACAAATGGTTGGAGACTCATATGTATATTGAGCTTAAAGCCAATGCCTGTAGTGGTGCCATAGGTTTAGATAAAGAACCAGGACTGAAGCAGATTTTGAGAGCTTTTGTGTGATGATAAATTGTGTAGACTTAGAATATCCAGACCTTGTACGTTTTCCAATGCGTAGCTATCATGTGTTGTACTATAGAATCAATACATTTTGTAAAAAAAAGTGCTTGTAAAGGGGTATACACTTCTGGGTGAATTAATTCTGTGTTTTCCTGTTTACTGTAAAAAAGTTGGGATTTTTTGGTATAGTTTTCAATTTTGTTTTATGCTTACACACATTTCATGTTAATGTTGTACTCTTATTTGATTTTGATTGGCTGTGTATAATCATGGAGATTTTATCTAGATTCTTTTACTATATTTTATATGTTATTCTGTTACATTGAAGTTAGATGTACCTCAAATCATTATAGTTACATTGGTAATATGGTGAGATTGCTATCATATCACTGTGTCATTTCCATTATGTTCATCTTTTTTCCAATGGAGATGTCTGGTCAGAAGTGGTTTGTTTGGTTCAGTTGCTGGGCCCTCCTTGGATATTGGTGCTTCATGTGAAGTGGAATAACTTAGGGTAGGTCCCTTTAGCTGGATTTGGTCAGGGCAATAAAGAGAGATGTAATGCTTATGTTATTGCTCCTCTCTCTCAAGGTAAAATTGTGTGGTCTGAGATGGTATCAGGTTTGTTTTGGAGAAATACCACAGACCAATAACCTTGAAAGGTATTGGGAATAAAGAGGTCTGCTTTTTTCAAAATTCTGTGTAGGTGTCATAGTATGGCGCCATTTGCTGGTTAGGAAGTCATCTGATTTGATTTTAGTGATGGTGTTCACTGTGTTTTTTTAGTCTTTGAAACCAGTGACTCCACAGGGTCTTGGTTTTGGTAAATTTGTCACCAGTCTCTACTTCTGTGTACCAGAGTAGTATGTGATATCTGATAACCAGGGGTTTGAAACTATTTTTTTAAGAATTCTGTACTGACTGGATTTCCGGATTATGAGGTCCTAGGCTATAGGAACTTTAGTATTTGCTGCTATTTACAATAAGTGACACAAAAGATTGGTAAAGACACAAATTTTGGAGATGGAGAGGCAAGGCTGAAGGGGAGGAGGAGGCCTTTATTTGAACATAACAATTCTTGTGTTGTTATGTTCAAAAGTCTTATCTAGTAAGTTTCCCATAGGAAGGTATTGGGAATAGATACATATTTTTTTTTAAAAATTCCATGTAGGTGTCGTGGTATGGCACCATTTGCTTGTTAGGAAGTCATATGAGTTTATTTTACATGATGGTGTTCATTATGTTATTTTAGTCTTTGAAGCCAGTGACTCCATAGGGACTTGTTTTTTGATTAAATTTGCCACCAGTCTCTACTTATTTGTCCCAGAGTAGTATGTGATATCTCATAGGCAGGGATTTGAAACTATTTTTTTAAGAATTCTGGACTGACTGGTTTCCTGGATGGTGAGGTCTTAGGCTATGGGAACTTTACTGTCTGCTGATTTTTATAATAAGTAACGCAAAGAATTGGTAAAGACACCAATTTTGGAGTTGGAGAGGAAAGGCTGAAGGGGAGGAGGAGGCCTTTATTTGAAGATAACAATTCTTGTGTTGTTATGTTCAAAAGTCTTATCTAGTAAGTTTCCCATAGCTCGCTATCTTTTTTTCCAAATTCTTCATGTACCCACTATCTGACAAATATAATAGAAGTAGCATTATTTACTCACCTAATATACCAAGAGCTGTTTTACAAATGGTTGGAGATTCATATGTATATTGGGCTTAAAGCCAATGCCTGTAGTGGTGCCATAGGTTTAGATAAAGAACCAGGACTGAAGCAGATTTTGAGAGCTTTTGTGTGATGATAAATTGTGTAGACTTAGGATATCCAGACCTTGTACGTTTTCCAATGCGTAGCTATCATGTGTTGTACTATAGAATCAATACATTTTGTAAAAAAAAAGTGCTTGTAAAGGGGTATACACTTCTGCGTGAATTAATTCTGTGTTTTCCTGTTTATTGTAAAAAAGTTGGACATTTTTTGGTATAGTTTTCAATTTTGTTTTATACTTGCACACATTTCATGTTAATGTTGTACTCTCATTTGATTTTGATTGGCTGTGTATAATCATGGAGATTTTATCTATATTCTTTTACTATATTTTATGTTATTCTGTTACATTGAAGTTAGATGTACCTCAAATTATTATAGTTACATTGGTAATATGGTGAGATTGCTATCATATCACTGTGTCATTTCCATTATGTTCATCTAATTTCCAATGGAGATGTCTGGTCAGAAGTGGTTTGTTTGGTTCAGTTGCTGGGCCCTCCTTGGATATTGGTGCTTCATGTGAAGTGGAATAACTTAGGGTAGGTCCCTTTAGCTGGATTTGGTCAGGGCAATAAAGAGAGATGTAATGCTTATGTTATTGCTCCTCTCTCTCAAGGTAAAATTTTGTGGTCTGAGATGGTATCATGTTTGTTTTGGAGAAATACCACAGACCAATAACCTTGAAAGGTATTGGGAATAAAGAGGTCTGCTTTTTTCAAAATTCTGTGTAGGTGTCATAGTATGGCGCCATTTGCTGGTTAGGAAGTCATCTGATTTGATTTTAGTGATGGTGTTCACTGTGTTTTTTTAGTCTTTGAAACCAGTGACTCCACAGGGACTTGGTTTTGGTAAATTTGTCACCAGTCTCTACTTCTGTGTACCAGAGTAGTATGTGATATCTGATAGCCAGGGGTTTGAAACAATTTTTTTAAGAATTCTGTACTGACTGGATTTCCGGATTATGAGGTCCTAGGCTATAGGAACTTTAGTATTTGCTGCTATTTACAATAAGTGACACATAAGATTAGTAAAGACACCAATTTTGGAGATGGAGAGGCAAGGCTGAAGGGGAGGAGGAGGCCTTTATTTGAAGATAACAATTCTTGTGTTGTTATGTTCAAAAGTCTTATGTAGTAAGTTTCCCATAGGAAGGTATTGGGAATAGAAACATATATTTTTTTTCAAAATTCCATGTAGGTGTCGTGGTATGGCACCATTTGCTTGTTAGGAAGTCATATGAGTTTATTTTACATGATGGTGTTCATTATGTTATTTTAGTCTTTGAAGCCAGTGACTCCATAGGGACTTGTGTTTTGATTAAATTTGCCACCAGTCTCTACTTATTTGTCCCAGAGTAGTATGTGATATCTCATAGGCAGGGATTTGAAACTATTTTTTTAAGAATTCTGGACTGACTGGTTTCCTGGATGATGAGGTCTTAGGCTATGGGAACTTTACTGTCTGCTGATTTTTATAATAAGTAACGCAAAGAATTGGTAAAGACACCAATTTTTGAGATGGAGAGGAAAGGCTGAAGGGGAGGAGGAGGCCTTTATTTGAAGATAACAATTCTTGTGTTGTTATGTTCAAAAGTCTTATCTAGTAAGTTTCCCATAGCTCGCTATCTTTTTTTCCAAATTCTTCATGTACCCACTATCTGACAAATATAATTGACGTAGCATTATTTACTCACCTAATATACCAAGAGCTGTTTTACAAATGGTTGGAGACTCATATGTATATTGGGCTTAAAGCCAATGCCTGTAGTGGTGCCATAGGTTTAGATAAAGAACCAGGACTGAAGCAGATTTTGAGAGCTTTTGTGTGATGATAAATTGTGTAGACTTAGGATATCCAGACCTTGTACGTTTTCCAAT